>NC_091456.1:99268524-99568524 GCF_027789765.1 Dendropsophus ebraccatus
GTCCTCTTTATTCTGGCTTCATTTCATAAACATATTTTACTTTTTTAGGGTGTTACGGGGCTTAGAAATTTATCAGCAAATTACCACATTTTCGTGAAAGTTTCCAAAACTGATTTTTTTAGGAACCAGTTCTTATTTTAAGTTGATTTAGGAGATTTGTATACTGGAAACCCCCATAAGTGACCCCATTTTGGAAACTAGACACCTTAAAGAATTAATCTAGGGGTATAATGAGCATTTTAACCCTACAGGGGCTGGAGGAAAGTATTCACCATTAGGCCGTAAAAAAATGAAAAATTAAAATTTTCCAATAATATATACATTTAGATGAAAGTTTCTCATTTTCAAAAGGAACATGAGAGAAAAAGCACCCCAAAATTTGTAACACGGGTTCTCTTGAGTACTACGGTACCCCATATGTGGGCGTAAACCACTGCATGGGCACACAGCGGGGCTCAGAAGGGAAGGAGCGCCAATTAGCTTTTCCATTGCAGATTTTGCTGAAGAAGTTTCCGAGCGCCAGGTGCATTTGCAGAGCCCCTGTAGTGTCAGCAGAGAGAAAAAAACCCATAAGTCACCCCATTTTGGAAAGTACACCCCTCAAAGAATTCATCTTCAGGTAGGATGAGCAATTTGACCCCACAGGTGTTAGAGGAAAGTATTCAAAATTAGACAGTTAAAATGAAAAACTCAATTTTTTTCCAATAATATGTTCGTTTAGTTTGAAATTTCTCAATTTCACGAGGAAAAAGAGAAAAAAAGTACCCCAAAATTTGTAACGCAGGTTCTCCTGAGTAAAAAGGTACCTCATATGTCGGTATAAACCACTGTATGGGCACACATCAGGGCTCAGAAGGGAAGGAGCGCCAATTAGCTTTTTCAATGCAGATTTTGCTGAAGAAGTTTCTGAGCGCCAGGTGGGTTTGCAGTGCCCCTGTAGTGCCAGCGGAGTAAAATCTCGCCATAAGTCACCCCATTTTGGAAAGTGCACCCCTCAAAGAATTCATCTTGGTGTGTGGTGAGCATTTTGACCCCACAGGTATTAGAGGAAAGTATTCAAAAGTAGACAGTAAAAATTAAAAACTCGAATTTTTCCAATAATATGTTCCTTTAGTTTGAAATTTCTCAATTTCACGAGGAACAGGAGAGAAAATTCACCCCAAAATCTGTAACGCAGGTTCTCCTGAGTAGAACGGTACCCCATATGTGAGCATAAACCACTGTATGGGCACACAGCGGGGCTCAGAAGGGAAGGAGCGCCAATTAGCATTTTCTCTGCAGATTTTTCTGAAGAAGTTTCTGAGCACCAGGTGCGTTTGCAGAGCCCCTGTAATGTCTACAGAATAGAATCCCCCCAAAAGTCACCCCATTTCGGAAAGTACATTCCTCAAAGAATTCATCTTGGGGTAGGATGAGCATTTTGGCCCCACAGGTATTAGAGGAAAGTATTCAAAATTGGCCAGTAAAAATGAAAAACTTGAATTTTTCCAAAAATATGTTGGTTTAGTTTGAAATTTCTAAATTTCACAAGGAACAGGAGAAAAAATGTACCACAAAATCTGTAACGCAGGTTCTCCTGAGTACAACGGTACCCCATATGTGGGCATAAACCACTGTATGGGCACACAGCAGGGCTCAGAAGGGAAGGAGCGCCAATTTGCTGGAGCAAAACCGCAGCTAGTAACAGTTATTAGAATAGCGCAGTTACTAAAATACAATAAAAAAAATTAGGATTACAGGTAATGTGGGGTGGCTACGGGCAGTCTGGGGTGGCTACGGGCAGTCTGGGGTGGCTACAGACAATCTAGGGTGGTTACGGGCAACGTGGGGTGGTTACGGGCAACGTGGGGTGGTTACGGGCAACCTGGGGTGGTTACGGGCAACCTGGGGTGGTTACGGACAACCTGGGGTGGTTACGGACAACCTGGGGTGGTTACGGACAACCTGGGGTGGTTACGGACAACCTGCTGTGGTTACGGATAAACTGAAGTGCTAATAGGTAATCAGAGGTGGGTACCTGTAATCTGGAGGGGGTCAGAGGCGACGTGCGGTGGTCAGAGGCGACGTGCGGTGGTCAGAGGCGACGTGCGGTGGTCAGAGGCGACGTGCGGTGGTCAGAGGCGACGTGCGGTGGTTGCGTGCAATCTGGGGGGTTACATGTAATCTGGCATGATTACGGGCAACCTGGGGTGGTTACGGGCAACCTGGGGGGGTTACAGACAATCTAGAATTGTTACGGATAGAGTGAAGTGCTTATAGCTAATCTGGGGTGATTACGGACAATCTGGAGGGGGTCACGGGCAACGTGCGGTGGTCACGGGCAACGTGCGGTGGTCACGGGCAACGTGCGGTGGTCACGGGCAACGTGCGGTGGTCACGGGCAACGTGCGGTGGTCACCGGCAATCTGACGTGATTACGGACAACCTGGGGTGGTTATGGGCAACGTGCGGTGGTTACGGGCAACGTGCGGTGGTTACGGGCAATCTGACGTGATTACGGACAACCTGGGGTGGTTATGGGCAACGTGCGGTGGTTACGGGTAATCTGGGGGGGGTTAGGGGTAATTTGGGAGTAAACTGCAATTATTACTATAATAAAAAGTGTGTGTTTTATTTTTTTGTATGTTTGTCACTTTTTGTACTTTATACATTCATGTTCACTGTATTACTATGATTACTGTGATATTTTCTATCTCAGTAATCATAGTTCAGTGACAGAGACCAAATTGGTCTCTGTCACTTTAAATTTTCAGAGCTTGGCTGGTTGTGGAGCGCATGCGCACTTCATAACCAGCCAGGACACGGAAGAGGAAGGAGCTCCAGCAGCAGGTGAGTATATGGGGAAGGGGGGGGGTGACTGGGGGACAGGGGTGACAGGGGGGGTGGGGGGCGACTTGGGGGGGGGGGACATCACTTTTTATCCCCTGTCACCAATCAGTCATGGTGACAGGGGATAAAAAGTGCCGGCGGCACATGGCACAAGCGATCAGCGGTATATAGTACATACCGCTGATCGCTTGTACCGGGACCCCACAGGGGGGGTCCCGATGACTGCCCCATGCTCTCCGCTACCTCCGGTGGCGGAGAGCATGGGGCTTTCATTCATTTTTCTTTTTTGATCACTGTGAACAGACATTAGTCTGTTCACAGTGATCGCGGCGGCCATCTTGGATCCGATGGCCGCCGCGGGAGGGGGGGTTAGTGACTGGGGCACTAGGGGGCTGATCTGGGGGCTGATTTTTACTTATTTCATCTCCCCCCACCGTGGATTCACGGTGGGGGGAGATGAAATACAGCGGCGGCACCTGCCAATTAGTGACCGCCGTTTCGGTGGTCACTAAGGGGTTAATGGGGGTCAGCTGCGGAATCGCAGCTGATCCTCATTATCTCCGGTGCTGTACACAGATGAGAGCGGGATCGCTGTCCCTGCAGCGATCCCGTTCTCATCACAAAGCCCCTGTCAGTCAGGAACGTATATGTACATTCCTACTGCACGGGGCATGTGCAATAGGAACGTATATATACAGATGGCTGACGTGAAGGGGTTAAAGGAGAAATCCGGCAAAAGTTTTTATTAAAGCATTGTATCGCCCCCCAGTACAATGGTACAGTGCCTTTCTCTGTGGCATTGTAGTGCTGACATGAGTTGCATATCTTTTAATAAATTTTTCTGCGGTATTCATTGATAGTCTGCATTGTTCCGCTACACAATTATGCGGTTTTATTGCGGCTCTTTGTAACAGATGCATGGTGTCTGTTGGTTGCTGCTACCTGCACTACACACTTTTTTGTGATCTGCTTGCCGTTTCCGTGGTCCTATTGGTAACTGATTTTCTCTTATTGTTTTTCCAACTAGTTGCACGGATGATCCGGTGCCCAGCTGCGGTAGTGTGATTTGTGCTATACGTAGAGTTGTGCCTATCTCCTTTGCACAATCCCACCAGGTGAGTGAACAGGGACTCTTTGCACCTACTCTTCCTATTGGAATCAGACTGTATTGGACATTTTTCCATACGTTAAAATTAAACATTTAAAAAAAGCAAAATACAGTGTGAACCCAGCCTGAAGAGTAGAGAAATTTTTAGATATTTGGCATGCATATGTAGCAATTGAAACAAAATTAATCCACAAATACCAGTACAACCAGAAAGCAGATGTGAATGCCAATATCATAGATAACCTTTACAATTCCAGGTGCCAAATTGCATTTAAAACATTTGTTATTGTATAGTCTGTTATTTTACAGCCTGAACATACATGACATTTATTCCAACACTACTAAATGTTAGTCTGTCCTGCAGCTCTATTGCCACCTAGTGGTAAAAAAAACAAACAACTGATGAGATACATTTTTACTTAAAAAAAAAAAAAAAAAAAAAAACACACTACAAATAAGTGTACAATTGCACCAAACAAGCAAGCTTGGCAATGGGCCCAAATGGTGTTCTCTGGTTAACTATTCCTGCAAACTGTAAAATACAAAATATATTACTAAAATATCACTCGGACCATGATACGAGATCCTCCCCCAGCAGGGCAACATCATGTAAAGATGTGTTTTCCAACTACAGATGAATGGCAAATTTTTTGTACTGTATTGCCTGAAATACTAACATGCAACAATGAATCATAAGTTAGACTAGTCTGTGTATTTTCCGAGGGCTCCTTTATAGGCGGCGCTGCCAACCATGGCTACTGTGTTGAGGACCTTTTAAACAGTGGCAAGTTCAGTTGCAGTGTGAAATTATCAATGAATATCAAGTGCTAGCTGCAGCCACTAGGACTTGCTATTCATCGATAACTGCAGCCTGCACCAGGACTTGTAACCGTTCAAAGCAGCAAGACCAGGTTTCACATGAAATGAAGAAAAGCACTCTGCAGCCATTAGAGACGCAAATAATCACAGAAACTGTAATCACAGTGCATACGCACTACCGGAGTATCCTCATAAATCACAATCACGGAATGATCTCTACAATTATAAAACAAAACTTTTAATAGCTACCATAAAAACATAGAAAAATCACCCTCAACGACAAATTATAAGACACCAAGAGTCATAACACATACAAACCGCGCTTGTAATCCAAATCCACTCTTAAACCAAAGCAAAATTTTCCCATAAGAAATCACTGAAATGCAGACAATTGGTTCCACACCCCAAAAATAATCATTTTTTATATTGAACATGTAAAACAAAGGAAACATTTAGAAACAGCTGAATGTCTTATTATAAGTTACTGTACAGCATAGCCATCAGCATGTGGAGTATAATGTATAGTGTATATAATGTATATACAGCAGTGTGTATAACTGAGTGTAAGTGCAGGTACAATATAGCAGGAATGGAGAGGATGGGAAACACAAGGGCTGACAGGGAGCATTAAGGAATGAGCAGGGCATATGTGGATACATAGAGGGGTTACAGCTATGAAAAGATTAAACCCCCCCCCCCCCCACAGTCCTGTCCCCTGATGCAAGCCCCAGCCTGAAGTGGGTCTGCTATGATTTGGAAGGTGAAGGAGACTTCCTGGGTCAGAGTACAGTGCTGTAGACCACACTATGCAGACCATGCCCCTCCCCACTTCCCCTTCCACCCAGTACAGGGAGCTTTTAAACCAAAGCAATGCTCTTAATCCAAGTCACAATTTTGAAAAACTGTGAGCTCTTCTTGTAAAACATTCTCAATCAAAGTTACTTTTAAACCAAGGTACCATTGTAATTGCAGGAAGGATTATCTAGGATGACTCCACCTGCCCACACATATAGGGAGCATCAGACCCTGTTGGTTACTATAAAGTGCACGTGTTTTGTAGATATTCATCAAGAGAGTCAGCACTAGGTGGGGAAAACAATATTGGATAGAAAATTAAATGTGAAGGATAAGCTTAAAAAATATAATTTTATTCGATATGCATTAAAAAGTATGTGATGTAACAAAATACAGGTATTTACAATAATCTCCAAAGTGTGGCAAGCCGTAGGGAGGACTACTGGTCAGTCGGACTTGTCATGTCTAGGAACTATCTGTCAATTGACAGATTTCAATTCCAATATTTAAACACAATGACATTTAATCCTGACAACTCCCGGCTACTACAGTGTGCCAATGCACAGAAAAGAAATGCTCCTAATAGTCCAAAACCATATTGATCCAGTTAAGACTACTTAAAGGAGACTATAGAACCACCTTTTCCAACGCGTTTCAGTACCAATGTTGGCTATGTCATCAGGGGCCATAAGGTTAAACTTAATCTGTGTGTAAGTTATATCACATGGCATGGAACATGGCATGTTTAGTACACCATTAATTAAAAATCTATGCGACAGAGTATAAATGCTGCTGCACACTGTACTCACTGTGCCATCATTTAAGCGACCATTAGGACGATGTCCTACCAGGAAGATCTGAGCGTGTGGACATATATTCCATATTAAGGTCTAGCAAGGTACAGATTAGTAGATAGAGTTGAATCACAGTATGCGTTCAGTGTGGAGATGTGCTCCCGTCATTCCATCACTCTGCCAACGCAGGATGACGGAAGGACATCTCCACACTTAACGCATACTGTGATTCGACTCACATCACATACTTTTTAATGCATATCGAATAAAACTATTTAAGCTTATCCTTCACATTTCATTTTTTATTCTATAATGCAAGGATTGGATTATTTTTGATTAAGGTCGGTGTACCCTGAACTACACTAACAATTGTATGAAAAGAATACTGGGGTACAGAACATAAGACGACAACAACAAACAAAAACAAGCGCCCAATGGCCAGGGTCGCATGTGGCGAAAGCCTATGGCTCCAGCCCATTCATCCTGTGGTGAGGATCTAAATATACCAGTAGCTGCACACCCGCAGCACATCTACCCCTACTTCTGGTATTCTGGAACAAGCCATGCGCTCCACTGACGTATGTTATGGGGGACGCACTCAATGCCGGCGCTCCTAGCGTAACCAGGCAACAGTAAACATTTCGCTGATATATAGTGAATAGAGATGAGCGAACCGGGTTCGAGTCGATCCGAACCCGAACGTTCAGTATTTGATTAGTGGCGGCTGCTGAACTTTAATAAAGCTCTAAGGTTGTCTGGAAAACATGGATACAGCCAATGACTATATCCATGGTTTCCACATAGCCTTAGGGCTTTATCCAAGTTCAGCAGCCACCGCTAATCAAATGCCGAAAGTTCGGGTTCGGATCGACTCGAGCATGCTCGAGGTTTGCTCATCTCTAATAGTGAGTCAGGAGTTATACGACTGCTACCAATTTCAACCATTTAAATCATACTGAGTTTATTGCACTGGGAACTTACATACAGAGCCGGTACAGTGAAATAGAAAAATACAACATAAAATGCATAAAAGGGACCGAAAAAAGAAGAAAAGGGAAGGCATAAGGAGAGGATGGATACAGATCAGCAGGGCTACCCACATTAAGGAACCTGCCTATACGAATAGTCAGAAGGTTATGTTATATGCATAGATGCATCAGAAGGGCATGGGAGCAAAAGAATAGACCCCCTCATATGATAAAAATCATTTAGTACAGCTGAGCCAAGTAGTCTAGATGGATAGCTAATAAAACACAAAATTCCCCCTAATATGGAATACAAATTGCAACATTATAAATCCAAATCATGCTGCTAGGGGTGTGCTAATGGAAAGTGGCACCTTAGAGGAAAGATACATACGTTAATTGGTCATTTAGCCCTATGGGTGAGACTGTTTGCATATGGAATATCCGTTCCATGTTGCAAGATCAGTCTATCCCAATAACCACCATCTATTGGGGGTCTCACCAGCTCCAAACCCTGGAATTTCAAGCAAGCAGTATTCTCTAAATGGGCTACATTAATGTGTCTTGCTATTTGTTTGTCTCCCTGGTTATTCACATCTCTCAGGTGCTCCCCAACACAATTTACAATTTTGGAGATCATTCTGTGATTAAGCCATTAGAGATGAGCAAATCTCAAGCACGCTCAAGTTCATCCAAATCCAAGCAATCTGTATTACATTACCAATGGCTAAAGTAGTTGGATGAAGCCCTAGGGAGTCCTGGAAAACATGGATACAACATATGGCCTATCATAGAAATTTTCCACAAACTCATGAGTTGGAAACACCATTAACAGCACCGTTTCAGTACTTTCCACTTTTGTGTGTGTGTGTGTGGGGGGGGGGGGGAATTATGTGGATGATACCACAGATGCACTATGGACAAATTTTTGTGGATTGCGGACAGGAAATTGTGAATGAGGCCTAAAACTGTTATAAGTAAGGGCTCTTTTACACAGAAAGATTATCTGACAGATTATCTGCCAAAGATTTGAAGACAAAGCCAGGACTGGATTTGAAAAGAGGAGAAATCTCAGGCTTTCCTTTATGACCTGGTCTCTGTTTATAGTCTGTTCCTGGTTTTGGCTTCAAATCTTTGGCAGATAATCTGTCAGATAATCTTTCTGTGTGAAATGGTCCTAAAAAAGATGTTTAGATCTCAGATTCCAGTGAGGTATGTGATGGAAATTAACACACAACAGCTGTGAGTAGCAGCAGTTCCCAGCCACAGGTCAGCAACACACTGCCTCAATTGAACAAAATAGCAGAACAAATGCATTTAAACATACTGTGAACTCATACTGTGCTGTGTAACAGTAACACCAGCTCTGCATACCACACTGAAATGTCAGGCAACCCTGTAATTCTAAACACCCATATAATTATAAAGGAGCATTTCCGCTACAGACATGTAAACTGTACTGCCTTTTCCATGGTCTTGTCAGAATGTTAATAATATGCAATAGGTCATTCTGGTCAACTGTAAATTTGAAGTTTTCTGCATTTCTTCAGTTTTCTATCTTTAAGGATTTAAAATGTTACTTTTTCTGAAGGACGTCTCCCATGTTAAGTTGTATTATTAACATCTACTAACATCTACCAAGCTACCACGAAGGCTGCATTCACACGTACGTAGATTTTGCAGACCTATAGACTGGGAATGCCTGTCCTGGATTGTTTCCCTGCCCAGCATGATGTTGATACATATTGCAGAGTGGGCAAACTGTTTGAATCTCCGGGGGTTGGGGGACAGGGCTGTGGAGTCGTGGAGTCGGAGTTGGAGCTAGTTTTGGCTGGAGTCGGAGTTGGTGCTAGCTTTGACTGGAGATTGAGTCGGAAAAAAATGTACCGACTCAGACTTCAGCTTTAAAAAAAATCTTTAGAAAAAATGTAGAATTGAATTTTGATATGAATTTTACAAGTTTTGCTAATGAATATATATTATGAGCAACATTCCGATAGGACACTGGCCCTATTACATAAGGGTGGTCATGGAAAAGTTGTCGGTCACTATTTGGCAGTTTGTTTCTGAGCTGGAAGAGTCCATTGTGTGGGGGGAGATCTGTGCTGTTCTCTTCCTGAATGCTGGATGACTGTATATGAGCAGCAGTGTAATATGGAGATATGTGTAATATAGAGGAGGAGGAGAAGACATAAGTAGTGTAGGTGTAACTTCTGTCCTCAGTGTGGTGTTTTCTCTCTGGGAGAAGATTGTGTTTTTCTTCAGTGTTCTATGGCTGCAGTAGGCTGTGTGTGTACTATGACTACAGCAGGCTGTGTGTGTGTGCTATGGCTGCAGCAGGCTGTGTGTGTGCGTGCTATGGCTGTAGTAGGCTGTATGTGTGCTATGACTACAGCAGGCTGTGTGTGTGCTATGGCTGCAGCAGGCTGTGTGTATGTGTGCTATGGCTGCAGCAAGCTCTGTGTGTGTGTGTGTGTGTGTGTGTGTGCGCACACACTATGGCTGCAGCAAGCTGTGTGTATGTGTGCTACGGCAGCAGCAGGCTGTGTGTGTGTGGTGTGCACTATGGCTGCAGTAGGCTGTGTGTGTGCGTGCTATGGCTGAAGTAGGCTGTGTGTGTGCGCGCTATGGCTGAAGCAGGCTGTGTGTGTGCGCGCTATGGCTGAAGCAGGCTGTGTGTGTGCGCGCTATGGCTGAAGCAGGCTGTGTGTGTGCGCGCTATGGCTGAAGCAGGCTGTGTGTGTGTGCGCTATGGCTGAAGCAGGCTGTGTGTGTGCGCGCTATGGCTGAAGCAGGCTGTGTGTGTGCGCGCTATGGCTGAAGCAGGCTGTGTGTGTGCGGGCTATGGCTGAAGCAGGCTGTGTGTGTGTGCGTGTATGCTATGGCTGCAGCAGGCTGTGTGTGTGCGTGCTATTGCGTGCCCCCACAGTGACCTTCTATATCACTGTGTGTGACCCCCTGTATATCACTGTGGCTGACCTCCATTTCACAGGTATCTGGCATTGTTAGTAGTGTTTTTTTTTTTTTTTTTTTAAGTATGGTGAATATTTAGTTAGAAACATAGAAGACTGTCAGCAGGAAAAGATCACCTGCTCCATCTAGGCTAGTTCTGAGTTGTTCAGGACATGGAGGCTGGAGACTGGCTGCATCCACTGCGCACACAGAAGAAGCTTCGGGGGGTTTCAGTGTTTACGTAAAGCTGACATGATCTTTGTTCAATAGGTCACTCTGAATAGTGATATGCATGAGGGGAAAGCCTGTACCCATTGCTGGCCGCTCCTCTCCTCTGCCTGCATGCCGCCGCAGCTACACAGCTATCCTGATGCAGTGGGTAGAGGATCCGGAGTAGCTAGCAGCAGCCGGAACAATTTTAAAACAGCAGCTGCTCCTGATCCTCTCCTCACCGCAGTGGAACAGCTATGTAGCTGTGGCAGCATGCAGGCTTTCCCCTCTCCAAGGGCGAGGGCGTCCAGCAGGTGAGTGAGCGTCGGCGGCGGGAGGTGTGCAGGGTCCCAGGTCTTTGTCCGCTGCTCCTGGTTCTTCAGGATCCTCCGGTGGGCCGCCCACACTGACCGTCCGGCGTCGACCCCCCCTCTCGCCCTAGCTGCTTCCCCCTGCCACCCCCCCCCCCTAGCTGCTTCCCCTGTCACCACCACCCCCATCTGCTGCCCCTACTTGTGTAATGTGTGACACAGCTGACAGAGAACAATAGCTTGTACTCTCATTATATATATTATATTATATATACATACATACATATACACACACACACACATACACACATATATATATATACATATATGTGTGTATGTGTGTGTGTGTATATCTATGTATATATATATATATATATATATATATATATATATATATATATATATATATACACACACACATATACATATACATACACACACACACACACACACACACACACACACACAGGAGAGTACAGGCTATTGTTCTCTGCCGTGTCACATTACACAGGTAGGAGGTATATATATACAAATATATATACAGGAGAGTACAAGCTATTGCTCTCTGGTGTCACACATGACACAGGTAGGATATATATACACATACAGGAGAGTACAGTCAGCCGTGTCACACATTACACAGGTAGGAGATATTATATATACACTACGGTTCAAAAGTTTGGAGTCACCCAAACAATTTAGTGTTTTCCATGAAAAGTCAAGACATTGACAAGTTTAGAAATAATGATTTGTATTTGCTTTCGTCAAAGAATCCACCTTTTGCAGCAATTACAGCATTGCACACCTTTGGCATTCTAGCTATTAATCTGTTGAGGTAAGCTGGAGAAATTGCACCCCACGCTTTTAGAAGCAGCTCCCACAAGTTGGATTGGTTGGATGGGCACTTTTGGCGTACCATACGGTCAAGCTGCTCCCACAACAGCTCAATGGGGTTCAGATCTGGTGACTGCGTTGGCCACTCCATTACCGATAGAATACCAGCTGCCTGCTTCTGCTGTAAATAGTTCTTGCACAATTTGGAGGTGTGTTTAGAGTCATTGTCCTGTTGTAGGATGAAATTGGCTCCAATCAAGCACTGTCCACTGGGGATGGCATGGCGTTGCAAAATTGAGTGATAACCTTCCTTATTCAGAATCCCTTTTACCCTGTACAAATCTCCCACCTTACCAGCACCAAAGCAACCCCAGACCATCACATTACCTCCACCATGCTTAACAGATTGCGTCAGGCATTCTTTCAGCATCTTTTCATTTGTTCTGAGTCTCACAAACGTTCTTTGTGATCCAAACACCTCAAACTTGGATTCATCCGTCCACAACCCTTTTTTTCCAGTCTTCCTCTGTCCTATGTCTGTGTTCTTTTGCCCATCTTAATCTTTTTCTTTTATTGGCCAGTCTCAGATATGGACTTTTCTTCTCAGATATGACCCTGAAGCCCAAAATCCCGCAGCCGCCTCTTCACTGTAGATGTTAACACTGGTGTTTTGCGGGTACTATTTAATGAAGATGCCAGTTGGGGACCTGTGAGGAGTCTTTCTCATTAGAGACTCTAATGTGCTTATCTTCTTGCTTAGTTGTGCAACGAGGCCTCCCACTTCTTTTTCTACTCTGGTTAGAGCCTGTTTGTGCTGTCCTCTGAAGCGAGTAGTACACACCGTTGTAGGAATTCCTCAATTTCTTAGCAATTTCTCGCATGGAATAGCCTTCATTTCTAAGAACAAGAATAGACTGTCGAGCATCAGATGAAAGTTCTCTTTTTCTGGCCATTTTGAGCGTTTAATTGACCCCACAAATGTGATGCTCCAGAAACACAATCTGCTCAAAGGAAGGTCAGTTTTGTAGCTTCTGTAACGAGCTAGACTGTTTTCAGATGTGTGAACATGATTGCACAAGGGTTTTCTAATAATCAATTAGCCTTCTGAGCCAATGAGCAAACCCATTGTACCATTAGAACACTGGAGTGATAGTTGCTGGAAATGGGCCTCTATACACCTATGTAGATATTGCACCAAAAACCAGACACTTGCAGCTAGAATAGGCATTTACCACATTAGCAATGTATAGAGTGTATTTGTTTAAAGTTAGGCCTAGTTTAAAGTTATCTTCATTGAAAAGTACAGTGCTTTTCCTTCAAAAATAAGGACATTTCAATGTGACCCCAAACTTTTGAACGGTAGTGTATATATATACACACACATATACATACAGGAGAGTACAGGCTAATATATACCTCCTACCTGTATAATGTGTGACACGGCTTACACCAGAGAACAATAGCCCGTACTCTCGTGTGTATGTGTGTGTATAATATATATACATACATACATACATACATATACACACACACACACACTTACAGGAGAGTACAGGCTATTGTTCTCTGGTGTCAGCCGTGTCACACATTACACAGGTAGGAGGTATATTAGCCTGTATTCTCATGTATGTATGTATGTATGTATGTATGTGTATATATATATTATACATACCTCCTACCTGTGTAATGTGTGGACACTGCGGACACCAGAGGGCAATAGCCCGTACTCTCCTGTATTATATATATACCTCCTCTACCTGTGTACTGTGACACAGAGGTGTATTATGAAGGACTAGGGACACGCTTGTTGTAGGTGTAATTCTGTGCAGAGAACAACAAAATGTCGCTGCCCAGCAGTACACATTATCTCCTTCTCCCTCTTTGTTCTCCTGTGAAAAGAGGGGAGGTGATGATGTCACAGCAGTTGAGCAGAGACTGCCTCTTTTTTCAGCAGACGTATTTCAGCTTAGTTTTTACCTGCAGTTTTCCTGCTGGTAAAAACCAAATTTAGTTTTAACTTAGATATATATATTTTTTTAACTTTGTGACACATTCCCTTTAAAACGGTTATTGATTTTTTTATTTTATTTTTTTAAACACACTCATTACATAGAATAGCAGGTATCAGTGTTATCTGCGATCTTCTGATTGATCTCCCACAGACAGGCAGTATACCTCTGGCAGTCAGGCAGTGCAATCGGGACCCTCGCAGACACGCTGAGGGAGCCCCGATCGGTAAGTGACAGGAGATGCTCCTGTCACTTACACTTGGCGCAATCGCAGCGTTTAAAGAGTAAATGACGGGCGGCTGCGAGATCGCGGTCGCCCACCATTGAGGTTGAGGGCCTCTACTGCTTCAGTTTTTAAATTGGCAAAACACATTGTAACATCATTGCAGCCCTGCCTTAAAAGGACCAGCTAACATTGTTTCAACAATTTCTCCATTAACACGTGTGGATGTTGATGAGGACAGGGCTGGAGATCAATCTGTCATGATTAAAAGGAGGCTTGGCATCATTGATTCTCTTCTGCTAACCATGGTTATCGCTAAAGAAACACGTGAAATCATAATTGCACTGCACAAAAATGGCCTAACAGGGAAGAGTATCGCAGCTAGAAAGATTGCACCTCAGTCAACAATCTATTGCATCATCAAGAACTTCAAGGAGAGAGGTTCCATTGTTGCCAAAAAGGCTCCTTGGCGCCCAAGAAAGACCAGCAAGCGCCAGGACCATCTCTTGAAAATGTTTCAGCTGTGGGATCGGGCTACCAGCAGTGCAGAGCTTGTTCATGGATGGCAGCAGGCAGATGTGAGTGCATCTGGACGCACTGTGAGGCGGAGACTCTTGGAGCAAGGCCTGGTCTCAAGGAGGGCAGCAAAGAAGCCACTTCTCTTCAGAAAAAACATCAGTGACAGACTGATATTCTGCAAAGGTACAGGGAGTGGACTGCTGAGTCATTTTCTCTGATGAATCCCCTTTCCGATTGTTTGGGACATCTGGAAAACAGCTAATTCGGAGAAGACGAGGTGAGCGCTACCACCAGTCTTGTCTCATGCCAACTGTAAAGCATCCTGAAACCATTCATGTGTGGGGTTGCTTCTCAGCCAAGGGAATCGGCTCTCTCACAGTCTTGCCTAAAAACACAGCCATGAATAAAGAATGGCACCAGAAGAGCAGTTTGGCGATCAAAAATGCCTTTTCCAGCATGATGGTGCACCTTGCCTTCAAGCAAAGGTGATAACTAAATGGCTCAGGGAACAAAACAGAGATTTTGGGTCCATGGCCTGGAAACTCCCCAGATCTTAATCCCATTGAGAACTTGAGGTCAATCATCAAGAGACAGGTGGACAAACAAAAACCAACAAATTCTGACAAAATGCAAGCATTGATTGTGCAAGAATGGACTGCTATCAGTCAGGATTTGGTCCAGAAGTTGATTGAGAGCATGACGGAGAATTGCAGAGGTCCTGAAGAAGAAGGGTCCACACTGCAAATATTGACTTGCTGCATTAACTCATTCTAACTGTCAATATAAGCTTTTGCTACTCATAATATGATTGCAATTAGATTTCTGTATGTGATAAAAACATCTGACAAACACACATAAAAACCAGAGGGCAGCAGATCATGTGAAAATATAATATTTGTGTCATTCAAGACTTTTGGCCATGACTGTACATTTACGTCCTCCTGTCTAAAGGTCCAGGCAGTGGGGACGTAAATGTACACACACATGGTCCTTAAGGGGTTAAAATCTTGACTTGGTGGTACAGATACCCTTAACTCTTACATCGATGTTACCCTGAGGCTTCAGATCTATATTGGAGGTTTGAAGGTGAGATTGACACAGTGGTACATAAATATTGGTCTTGAAACCCCTTTGGAATGCCATTTTTGACATCTATGCTGAGGTCACTGACAAATCAGCCTACATCTAGCTTATATAAGAAATACAATGAATGGTCAGTACTCCTTTCAGATTCTTGACATAAATGTCTCCCAGGCTGTATGCCACTCCAAGAGCACAGTCTCTTGGAGTAATCCCCTGACCCAGGGGTTTCCATGTATAAAGAAAACAGCAGATTATCTCCAGCTCTCTTAAAGAAGTACTCCAGCAGGGGGGCACTTTTTTGCTGGGACCACTCACCTCCCCGGTTCCAGCAGCGCTCCGGTCCCCGGTTCCCGAACCGCTTCCTGGTGTCTGACGCGGGCCCGAGATGATACGTCTCAGGTCCGCTCAGCTAGTCAGTCAGTGACAGAGGCGGGATCTGAGCAGACTTGAAACGGATCCCGCCTCCTTCACCGACTGGTTGAGACGTCACGTCTTGGGCCCGCGTCAGCCACCAGGAAGCGGCCGGGAACCGGGCATCGGTGCGCCGCAATGCGGGACCCGCCGCTGGAACCAACAAAAAAGGCGCCCCCCCCCCCGCTGGAGTACCCCTTTAAACATTCAATATTTTAATTTCATTTTTAAAGGCCTTTTAAATATGAAAATAAAGTATTGAATGTTTTAAAAGAGAGGGACAAAAAGCCGGAGTTACTCACCGGTAATGTAGTTTCCCCGAGTACATGACAGCACCACCAGAGAGAGGGACTCCGCCCCCCAGGGACAGGAAACCTAGAGAATAAAAGGAAAGGCCCTCCTCTCCACCCTCAGTGAATATCCGAGACTGAAGAGAGCCTTATAATTTTTAATCATGCATATACACGGTGTACAAACATATAATCATAACATAAATTTATCCATCTTGCTTTTAGAATAGGAAACACCTCCTTACCTATGAACTGTTAACAGAACCCCCTAGGTGTTCACCCAGTGAGAAATAGAGTATTAAGGGGTGGGAATGTAATGGTGCTGTCATGTACTCGGGGAAACTACATTACCGGTGAGTAACTCCGGCTTTCCCCATCGACATGACAGCACCACCAGAGAGAATACCAGAGAGGAATTCAGGGTGGGACTACAGCTTGCAAGACCCTTCTACCAAAGGAAATATCAAAAGTAGAAGACAGATCCAAACGGTAGTGACGAAAAAAAGTGTGAGGAGAAGACCAAGTGGCAGCCTTACAGATCTGCTCCAGAGAGACATCTCCCTTCTCTGCCCAAGATGTTGACACTGCACGCGTGGAGTGAGCCTTAAGAGAGAGAGGAGGCGAAAGACCAGTGGAAACATAACATAAACTTATGGCCTGTCTGATCCAGTTTGCTAGCGTACCTCTAGCCACCTTGTTCCCTTTATTGGGACCAGAAAATTGTACAAATAAATTTTTTGACTTCCTAAATGGTCTAGTGATGTCTAAATAGGCAAGGACTGCCCTCCTAACATCTAGACAATGATACTCTCTCTCTTCCTCATTTGTGGGCTTATCAAAAAAGGAAGGCAAAACCACTACTTGGGACCTGTGAAAACTTGAAGCAACCTTCGGCAGGAAAGCTGGATCTGGGGTAAGTATAATTCTATCCTCTAGAACCTTTGTATAGGGTTCCGAGGCCGAGAAGTGAATCATCTCACTTACCCTCCTGGCCGACGTAATTGCTACCAACAGGACAGTTTTTAGAGTTAGCAATTTTAGAGACGTCTCTGCTAGCGGCTCAAAAGGGGCTTTTATTAGGGCTGAGAGAACTATATTAAGATCCCAAGGGGCCACTCTATTAGTAATCTTAGGACAGAGTCTAGTTAAGGCCCTAAAGAATCTAACAATCCAAGGGTGTTTTGCTAACGGGTGATTGTATAATGCTCCTAGAGCCGAGACCTGTACCTTAAGAGTAGCTGCTTTTAGTCCTTTCTCAAGTCCTTTTTGCAGGAAGTCCAGAATCGCAGCCAGGTTCGGTTTGTCAAGGTCTATTGTCGTGGTGCCTATAAAAGTAAAATATGCCTGCCAAATCCTAAAATAAATTTTACATGTTATAGGCTTTCTACTTTTTTGTAATGTCGTGATGACTGCATCCGACAACCCTTTACCTTTCAGGATTAACCTTTCAAGAGCCAGGCCGTCAAGTGGAGCTTGTCCACTTGTGGATGCTGCACTGGCCCCTGAAGAAGAAGATCCGGACGGTCCGGGAGAACCCATGGGTCTGATATGGACATCTGAGTTAGGCAGGAAAACCACGCTCTTCTGGGCCAAAAGGGGGCCACTAGAATCACCCTGGCCCTGTCCTGCCTTATCTTCCTCAGTACCCTTGGAAGAAGAGGTAACGGCGGAAAGGCATACATTAGCCTCCACCTCCAAGTCTGTGACAATGCGTCTATTGCTAGAGGCTGGTCCCGGGGAGACAGCGAACAGAACTTTGTCACCTGCCGGTTGGCTCTTGTGGCGAATAGATCCACCTCCGGTATTCCCCATAAGTCCGTGATCATGTGAAAAACTTCCGGGTTTAGTTGCCATTCTCCCTGGTGCAGTGAATTCCGGCTGAGGTAATCTGCCCTGATGTTTTGTGTTCCTTTTAGGTGAACCGCTGATAAGGATAGTAGATTTTTTTCTGCAAAGGAGAATATTTTGTAACAGAGGTCCAGCAAAGCCGTACTTTTTGTGGTTCCTTGCTTGTTTACAAGTGCCACTGAGGTGGAATTGTCTGATAATATTTTCACGTTAGAGTTTTTAACATAATGTTTTGCCGATTTTAGGGCTTCTAATATTGCTGCTAACTCACGATAGTTTGAGGATCTATCCCTGAAAGATCCATCCCAACTACCCTGGAAGTCCAACTCCCCTAAGTGTGCTCCCCACCCCCTAGGGCTAGCATCAGTTGTGACCAAAATTGGAGAATACATATTCCAACCTAAACCTATTGTGAGATTTTTCTCTACTAACCACCAGGAAAGACTATCCGTGACTTCATGGGGAATGACTGTCTTTTTGTCTAACCCTTTGGGAGACCCATCCCACACCTCCAAAAGGCGTCTTTGTAAGGGTCTACTGTGGATTAGGGCCCAAGGTACTGCTGGGATGGTTGCAGTGAATAGACCTAATAGAGACATACCCTTCCTTATGGTTATTCTGGGGTTTTGTAGTACTGCGGTTACTGTATCCCTTAGTTTGCGTATTTTGTCTTCTGGTAGGTAGGATTTTTGAGAAGATGAGTCTAAGTCTATTCCTAGGAATCTTTTCTGCTGGGCTGGGGATAGAAAGGATTTTTCATTATTTACAATCCATCCTAGCTTATCTAGAATATCTAGGGTTCTCACTATTTGAGTATTTAGTTTCTGCTCTGACTCAGCTACCAGCAAAAAATCATCCAGGTATGGAATGAACAAACCTGGACCTTCCCGAATGTGCGCTGCCATCTCTGCGATTATTTTGGTGAAAACTCTCGGGGCTATTGCAATTCCAAAGGGAAGGGCCTGGAATTGAAGGTGACACAGGTTATTATTAATCCGTATAGCAATCCTCAAGTATTTTTGATATTGTTTGTGTATGGGTACATGCAGGTAGGCATCTTTTAAATCAATGGAGGCCATAAAGCAATTTTTCTGTAATAAATTTATTGTGGACTTAATGGATTCCATTTTAAATCTCTGATACTTTAGGAATCTGTTAAGGGGTTTTAAATTAATAATGACCCTAAAGGATAAATCGGGTTTTTGAACTAAAAAGAGTGTAGAGTAAAACCCCTGTTCTATTTCACCGTGTGGCACCGGGACAAGCACGTCCTTATCAATAAGAGAAATAACTTCTTTCTCTAGAGTCTTAGCCCCTACTTCTCCCATTTGGCTCTTCGTTATTACGAATCGTGTGGGGGGTCGGGAGATAAAGTCAAAGTCCACACCTTCCTGAATGTATCTCAGGACCCAGGAGCTGCCACAGATCTTCTTCCACTCCTGGGCAAAAAATTTTAATCTACCCCCCACCCTGATCCCAGTATTACTGGGTAGATGGCTTCTTATAGGTATCGGATTTTTGGTTGAAGAGGTAGCCCCTAGATTTACCGTATCCTCTACCTCTTCCTCCTCTGTCCGATCCTCTTCTACTGAATCCACACCTACTTTGGGGACGAAAAAATCTATAGGCGTTTGGTTGAAAGGAGGAGGGAAACCCCTTCTTTTTATCTCCTGCCTTCTCCAATAATTTGTCCAGTTCTGACCCAAACAAAAATTCTCCTTCACACGGAAAACTGCAAATTTTTGCTTTTGCAACTGCATCGCCAGACCAGTTCTTAAGCCAAATAGCTCTTCTGGCTGAGTTTGATGATGCTGCTGACCTGGCTGAGAATCTGAGCGCATCGGCTGAGGCATCTGCCAAAAAAGAGGTAGACTTCTTAAGTTGAGCCAAGGAGGATAGAATAGTCTCTTCTGACTCCTTGGCCTTAATTGCATCCTCCAGTTGTGTTAACCAGACTAACATTGACCGGGCAACACAGGTACCAGCTACATTAGGTTTAAACGTAGCCGTAGAAGACTCCCAGGCTTTTTTAAGGTAACCATCCGCTTTTTTGTCCATGGGGTCTTTTAACGTGCCTAGGTCTTCAAAAGGCAGCTGAGACCTTTTTGAAACCTTTGCAATAGCTGCGTCTATCTTGGGGGGCCCTTCCCAAGATGGGACCTCCTTTTCGTCAAACGGATACTTCCGTTTTACGGCACGAGGAATAAAGCCTTTACGGTCAGGTTTTGCCCATTCTCTATTAATCAGTGCTGATATGGTTCTGTGCACCGGGAACACCCTTCTTTTCTTGGATTCTAAGCCACTGAACATGATATCCTGCACGGATCTCTGTTCCTTCTGCTCCTCAATCTCCATAGTGGAGCGTACCTCCTTAACTAGAGTATCCACATCCTCCACTGAGAATAAAGGCTTCCCGGAAAGTTCATCATCTGAATACTCCGCCTCTATCTCATCAATAACCCCCTCTTCAAACTCAGTGTCTGCAAGGGCTACTGCTTCCTGAGAGGTACTTGGAGTAGCGGGGTTAGGAGCAGAAACAGGTGCAACCGCAGGAGATACCTGCACAAGGGATTTTTGGATTTCCTCTTTAATTAAATCCCTAAAAATAGAAAAAAATAATTCCTGAGAGAGCTGCCCTTATTATATTATTTAACATAATAGAGAAACAGAGAGAAGGAGAAAAACAGGAAAAAAGAAACCGTCTCACTTCATGGATGATAGAATAGAGGATATATTAGGTGTTTCTGCAGCCACCATCTTATCAATGCAGGATTCGCATGTTGGTCTGTCATAATCTGTAGGCAGTCTCCCCTTGCAAATTCTACACTCCTTCTTTGCAGGCCTAGACTCCTATCAAACCACATTTCATTCAGTAATGTAACAAAAAATACAGACAGATACTGCTCACCACTCTGTGCCTCCGTCTGTTACCCTGGATTTCTCTGCTGGCCCAGCAGCATCCTTCTTCCTCTCGCTCATGCTGGCTGGCACACAACAAAGACTGTGAGATGCTGGCCACCACTCACTCCGGCACGATGTGCAGCTTTTGAATTCCCCGCCTCGCTTCCTGGTGCCCGGCGTCTGACGTCACATCCGCCGCGCGCTCCGAGAATCCCGTGACGCGTCACCGCGCGTCACTTCCGGGTATTCTCCCGCCGGCCGGATCAAGCTCCACAGCCCTGCGATGAGGCGCACGAGCGTCCAGCCGGCCTCCAGGACTGTGAGTGTGGGCTTATGAACCCAACTAGGGCCCGTTTGAGACTCCCCCTCGGCCGCACCGAGCCACCAGGGATTAGAGGGAGCTCCAGCATGCTACATCTCCAGGCTCCCTGCAGGGACAGGAAACCACTGAGGGTGGAGAGGAGGGCCTTTCCTTTTATTCTCTAGGTTTCCTGTCCCTGGGGGGCGGAGTCCCTCTCTCTGGTGGTGCTGTCATGTCGATGGGGAATCAGCTGTTTTCTTCAAACACCTAGTTTGGCCTTGTCTTTGATTCCAGGGCCTTTCCAGACAAAGAAGTCAACAAGCCACCCTCCATAGCTGACTGGGTTACTAAACTGGATCTCCTCCATCGCATGAAGTCTTTGATGGCAGAGGAACGTGCAAGGAGCAACAAGGTTGACGGTCTGTGGCTAGCTTGGTCGACCTACAAGGAGGGCCCGCTTTTTGCTCTTGGCTGAGCTGACAGGTCTCAGGTTAAGTGGCGGGCGTACCACCCTATGTGATACTTTACTCCCCTGTATTTTTAATCTTTTTAGCTAACTGGATCCCGCCTTTCTTCTCTCTTAGTCTTGCTTTCTCTACTTACTACTCTTTTCTTCTTACCCATCAGTGGATGGACCCCTTCCTGTCTTCTTTTGGAAGGTCTTCACATTTGATTCATTTACCTACTGCACTCCAACTTATACTAATGTTTGTGCCTTTTGGAATGTTAACAGTTATGAGGTAAAACTGAAGAGACAGTGGTTTAAATGTACTCCAATTTCAGATAATTTTATTTGTGATATAGGTACACGTTATATTATTTGTATATGTTTAATTGACGGCTTAATTGAGGGCACACCCACTGTACATGCTATGTAGCCTGATTTTTATGTTTTTATACTCTTGTATTTTTATATTGTATACTTGCATTACATTTTTAAAAATTTAAGAAAAAAATAGATTTACAAGGCTATACTTAGAACTAAAATACATTTTTTATATTCCAACCTGTACAGAGCTAGTAATGAAGCAAAATTACGTCCCAAAGCACCCCGAGGTGCTATGGTGAAAACATATACATTATATATTATATAATATATATATATATATATATATATATATATATATTGCAAGAAGATTCCGCTTTGAACGTCATAATTCACAAGGGCTGCTATACATTGTCTCGTAGAGACCTTAGATGATGGTTTATCTCCTTCCCTAAAAAAGCTTCCAGTAGACAGCACACTTGGTTTTTATAAAAGTGTGGTGGAAACAATTTTAGTGTTTGCCAATATGTTTGCTACAGATTGCAGTGGCAATAAGGAGTATGAAATCTGCAACTTCCTCAATTGCAATAGTACTTATGTAACATATGTTATTAGTTGTACTGCATGGTATTTAAAATATGTGGGATGCACTACAAGAAAATTTAGAGTTAGGATATTGAGGCATCTGTAGGACATCACACAGTAATAAAAAAAATCTTTCAGGTACCTTCCTGTCAAAATGCGTCCTTCTGTGCATTTACGATTGAGAGGGCAACAGTGCCATCTAGAGGAGGTGACAGGAGGCACAAGCTCCAAAACACAAAAGCTTTTTGGGTGTTACTGTTTGACACCAAAGCACCTCTGGGTCTCAACTTGCGACGTGAATTTTTGCCTCATTATTAGCTCTGTACAGAATTTATTTTTTGTACTAGGTGTACCAAGTATGGCTTTTTGTATCTTTCTTGGTATTGAAGTGCATGTTTTTGCATGACCTGGTTATTAGGAATGGTGTTGATGGAAATGTCAGGGATCTACATCACCATGTTTCTGAGGGGAGGAGACAGTGATAGTGATTTAACCTCGGGTCATTTAATTAGTGGGCAGCTATAAGTAATGGTATCAATACCAGAAACATGTAGGCCTGATCCCAGGACATACAAGGTGTTGGACTTGATTTTATGGGCTTGGAAATAAAGGACACATAATGCAGACGCTGATCCTAAACTTTATTGATTACATATTGTTGAAACGCACCATTGGAGCACTGGATCCTGCGCAGCAACTGCACACTGGTGGAGAGCTGGCTCTTTTCTTATGTCTGTGGAACCCTTGCTTTTTAGATAAAATATAAAGAAGTTTATACCTACCTATTCTCCCTTGGTGTCCTGCAGCCTTTCCTTGCTCACTGCTGATGCGTCTGGCCCTGTCTTCAGTGACAGGCTGCTCAGCCAATCACTGGCGGAGACAGGCTGATGCCAGTGATCGGCTAAGTGGCCTGTCACTCAAGACAGGGCCAGACGCATCAGCAGTGAGCGGGGAACACAAGTAAACGGGGGATGGGCAAGTACAAACGTCAATATTTTAGTGTCATCAGTAATGCACTCCTATACAGTACGTAGCGATGCACTGCCTACGGCTGAGGATTTTTGAGCAAGTTTACACGACAACGATCAGCCGATGATTTACCTGATTTGATAGATTATCGCTCTGTGTAATAGGGCCCTAACTCTTGGACCTTTCTAATCACCTTATTTTGTAAATCACGTTTCAGAAAGGAGATGCTTGACTCCAATTTTGATGACATAGTAGGAACAGACCCAAAACAGATTTGGTTTAAGAGTGGATTTGGATTACAAGCAGGGTCCCGGAACGAATTATGCTCGTAATTCACTGTAAGGCACCACTGTAATGGTAAGATCAACATCATTTGAGACATCATTTTAAAGGCAGGATAAGCGGAATATGAGGAATGCTCAATCCCCGATTTACCCCTTATTTTCTTGCGACATGTGGTAGGACCTGGTTATTTTGTGCTTTTGACTACATGTCTCACAGATATAGCATTATGCTGCAGTGTCTTGCCACAAATTGTGGTCAGGGTTAGTTTACATGGGGTATACAGCAGAATAGTGCAAACTAAAACTTAAAGGAGAAGTTCGGCCAAAAGTATTTTTTAACATGTTATTACTTATGGAAAGTTAGACAAATTTCTAATGTACATTAATTATGGGAAATGCTCATAGTATGAGCAGATGATGGGGGAGTAGTACCTTTCCCCTTCCCATCACATCTGTGCCGCCGGCCGCGCTGCTTATTACACAAGGGCTTTATCCTGCCCCCTCCGCTCCCCCTCCTCCCAGCCTCAAACTTCAAACTATCCTGCGCCTGGCTCACTGCCCAGCCGCCGTTCTCTGCTCACACATACCTTCCCGGTCCGCACTGACCCACACTGCATGCCGGCTGGGGACACCAGGAAGCACTGGGAGGGCCATGCTCCCTGCAGGGTGGGGGAGGGTGGACGCGGCTCACAAACACTGTCCGCCCTCCCCGTCCAGCATGCAGTGTGGGTCAGTGCAGACCGGAGGCCGGTATGTGTGAGCAGAGAGCCGCGGCTGGGCGGTGAGCCAGCTGCGGGATAGTTTGAAGCTGGAAGTGAAGGAGGAGGGGGGGGCACCTGCACTACATGGCACCTGTAAGGCTGGGGGCGGGGAGCCACAGTACCTGAATTATGTGAGTAAAGCACAGGAAAGGCCCCCAGCTATTTTTACCATGTAAGGTTTACATATACTGCACCCTCTGCTGGACACAATGTAAATACACCCTAGTCGTGATGTCAAATTTTTTTTTTTAACTACTAAATTTTTTGTACTAGGATTTTGTCCCTCTTAAGTGCCAGTTCTTTCAGATGACTCTCTCAACTTTCTTGTACCCTACATTGAAGGGTATAATGATATTTCTGCCGGAGTTCTCACTGTTGGATCAAAGAACGTGTTCCGATCCAAGCATCTAACTTTATTTAGAGAGGTTTGAATAAATAAATAAAGTTAAACCTCTCTAAATAAAGTTAGACGCTTGGATCGGAACACGTTCTTTGATCCAACAGTGAGAACTCCGGCAGAAATGTCAGATTCTATCATTCTACCCTTCACTGTAGGGTACAAGAAAGTTGAGAGAGTCATCTCAAAGAACTGGCACTTAATTAAGAGGGACAAAATTCTAGGAACACTACTACCCCCAAAACCCCCCATTATCTATACCAAAGCTCCCAATCTGGGAATACAAATTGCTACTACTGTTAGAAAAACAAACAAAAACAGAACAACATGGTTAGATGTTCCTGGGTTTCACAAGTGCGGCTCATGTATGGGGTGCAAAACCATTAACACCCCTAGAAGTATCACATCAATCACATCTACAGCCAATGATTACAAGTGGGACATCAAGGAACTTCTGACATGTAACTCAAAAGGCGTTATTTATGTGATCCAGTGCAGTTGCCCGAAGCAATACATTGGGAGGACTAAAAGGCAACTGAAAACCAGGATTTCGGAGCACATTCGTAATATCAAAAAAGGAGAAATGACATCCCCTATCACTTCACTTTAGAGAATGTCACCAGTTAGGGCTGGGCGATATTGGCCTAAATCAATATCTCGGTTTATCGCATATATAGCTGCGGTAACGATAAATGGACGATAACTATGACACGCCCCTTTGTAAGCAACACCCCCTTTTACAAGCCACACCCACTTGGCCATACCAAACTGGGAATATTATGTTTTTAAAAAAGTACAGTAACTCAATGAGCAGCAACCCAAACTATGTACACACCACAGGTCGTGTATATACAGCATACAGCTATGGACACACCACAGGACATGTATATAGCTATGTACTATAGGGACTCAGAGTGTATACAGTATGATGTGTATGTAGTATATACAGGTTTATCTATCATCTATCAATCTATCATCTATTTCCTCTGCCTATCTATCTCCTATCTATCCATCTATCTCCTTGATCAATCAATAGATAGATAGATAGGAGATAGATAGAGATAGATAAAGATAGATAGGAGATAGATCTATCTCCTCTCTCTCTCTCTCTCTCTCTCTCTCTCTATCTATCTCCTATCTATCCATCTATCTCCTTGATCGATCAATAGATGATAGATAGATAGATAGATAGATAGGAGATAGCTAGATACAGATAGAAGAGATCTATCTGTATCCATCTATCTGTATCCATCTATCTGTATCCATCTATCTGTATCCATCTATCTGTATCCATCTATCTGTATCCATCTATCTGTATCCATCTATCTGTATCCATCTATCTGTATCCATCTATCTGTATCCATCTATCTGTATCCATCTATCTGTATCCATCTATCTATTATCTATTGATCATTCAAGGAGATGGATGGATGGATGGATGGATAGATAGATAGATAGATACTAGATAGGAGATAGATAGATAGGGGATAGAAGAGATAGAAAGATCTATCTATCTATCTCTATTCATATAGTAGCAGCATTCCAGTTGGACTGTGAATAAATCTCCACCTTTTTACATTTATGTTGAAAACAGTGATGTTTCTGACCACAATCGTGGTCTTTTCTTAAGCCAAATGTTATTTGGCTTGAGAAAAGACCACGGTTGTGGTCAGAAACGTTGCTCTTTTTCTCATGTGTTGCTGAACAGGTTGGAGGATGTCTCGTGTGTTGTGTGTGCAGGGACGCACAGACAGCACATAGAAGACTGGCCGTGATGCTCTTACAGGCCGTGCAGGTGGCGGCTCCACTGTGCTGTGCCGGGCCGCTGAGAGGCATGTGCTTGCCGCGGAAACTGGCTGAGACGAGAAGGGTGGTGTGCCATGCCGGGCGGGTGACGCGGGGCGCTCGGACACGCCGAGAGGTTGGGAGACGCGGGGGAGACGCGGGGGCGGGCGGGTGGCGGCTCCGTTGTGCTGTGCCGGGCGATGCGGGGCGCTCTGACACGCCGGGGGGTTGGGGGACATGGGGACGGGCGGGTGGCGGCTCCGTTGTGCTGTGCCGGGCGATGCGGGGCGCTCTGACACGCCGGGGGGTTGGGGGACGTGGGGACGGGCGGGTGGCGGCTTTGTTGTTGCTGTGCCGGGCGGGTGATGCAGGGCGCTCTGACACACAGTGCTAGTCTCTTATGTGCTGTCTGTGCGTCCCTGCACACACAGCACACGAGACATCCTTCAACCTGTGCAGCTTAGGGCTCAGACGGGTAGATGAAGGTGAAAATACCGCAGATACCGTCCTGGCAAAGTTGAGGTCGGTTAACCGACGCCAGTGACGGTATCGGTATTTTCACGGTATACCGCCCAGCCCTATCACCAGTGCAACCCTTCTCACCTGTCCTTTGCAGCCATCCAGATTGTCCCGAGGGATTGGAGAGGTGGTGATTACATCAGCAAAATGTCCCGCATCGAATCACAAAAAAATATTTGAGTTTGACAGCCTTGAGCCTGCAGGTCTAAATGCCGAATTGGAACTATTCGGGTTCCTATAACTATCTGTTTTACACCATGTGGCCTCTTCTCCATGGTCAGATACGTGTCAGGCCATCCTACACGGCACCGGATCTGCCCCTGTAGCCTAGGCCCCATGGCTCACTGCACTATTAATCACTCCAGATTGATCTTTTACCCCATGCATTTAGGTTTACCGCACCCAGGAACACCTCATATGATCTAGTTCTCTGATTTTTATTTAATAATTCATAGTGTCTCACTGACCCATGTGCTTAACTCTGTTGAAACAAAGTCTTCAGCCTATATAACAGCAACTAGACATAATTATCACACCCGCTTCTTTCCCTGCGAAATAATACCTTTACTAATATATATTTAAATGGAAAATTATACGATTATTATTTCATTATTTGTATGTACCACATGACTAATAATTTTTATTTGCTGTTTGGTTATCGATAGCTATTGGATGTGTTTTTGTTTAGTAGGATTCATGTTTGTCCATATTTTTCTCTACCTTCATTGTTATTTTCCTCATGTCTCAATGCCTATGATTATAAGAATTGCCAGATAACATGCCAGATCCAGTCCGGATTTTCTTATTACCCAGATCCAGTTCAGGTTTTCCTATGTACCTGAACATAGGCTGATCATGTGATCAATTAGGGGGAGATAAAAGTATCATCCCTCTACAAACATACTGTGCCACTGATGGAGTGAACCTGACACTCTGAAACGCGTATGGATAAACATTATATTCCCACACATGTGTAAGAGCAAGTCCTGTACACCATTTTAACTATTGGGGCCCCATTCAACATACTGTATGCCATTTTCGCCAAACAAACTGCTAGTTACACCTGAATATTGCTGCATCAGAAACTGACAAAAAGAGGACGGTGAGAACATCCAGAGCGCAGCCTCGCAGAGTGTGTGAACTGCTCCTGCCACTACACAAGGACGCATTGCCACAGGCTGGCCCTGATCGCTTCTGCTGCTGTATCTCCATCGGGACGGGTGAGAGGTGTCACAGACACCGGACGCTTTCTTTACTACTACACAACCTTCACCCTATACAAATAAGCATGTGTCTGTAGAATGTACTTGGACTGGCATTGTAGTACTACAGATCCCAGCAATCCCAGTCATTCCAATACTGGCATACTGACAAACACACTACAGATCCCAGCAATCCCAGCCATTTCAGTACCAGTATACTGACATACTACAGATACTCACCAGGCTCATGTCTCCAGAGCAGTTTTTGGCAGCAGCATATGACTAAGAATCCTGCTACAAATCTACAGTTTGTGATTTTCTACTGTTGGTTATAGACTATCTATGGATTGCTATCCGTTTATCCAGCAAAACATTCATTGTTGCTGATTGATACAAGGTTGCTACCTTGGGGAGCACAAACTGCCACAACTACGTGACTGCATCTGAACTACTGTACACAGCAAGCTCCGTGGCACATAGCTGCCTATTATATCTATAGCTACTCTGCCTATTGCTGTTCGGACATCACCCATTACAGACTCAACCCGCAGTGCTGGTATCCAAATATTCATTTATTTATTTTCCCGCCAGGGCCCGGCGGCATTTTTACTAGTATCTTTTATTGTACTTTATTGTTTCCATGATCATTATATGTGATTTTATATATGCTAATTAAATCAGCATTTGATATTGTTATTTTATCATGTTTCAATACTATATCACATAGGGCTGCTGTGACTTAGAGGACTATATAATTTTTGTTTACACTTCTTGGTACTCATATGCCACTATAGGTAGGGGCATACTATATATTTTAACCTCAGTCATTTGCACTTAGACCTGTGAGCTGCACCACTTCCCCCTTTCGGTGTACATAAAATATTTATATAGATAGAAGTTCTTATTTGAAGGTACATCGCAGATTGCAGTTTTTTTGTGTCATACATTAGAAATTTGTCTAAGGGTATATTCACACGGGCGGGCTCGCAGCGAGATTCTCGCTGCGAGCCCAGCAGGTCCTGTCAGTTCCCATAAACTACATACTTGCTGCGGTCTAAACGACCGCAGCGAGTATGTAATTATACCGCGCTTAACCCCTTCTACTCCCGCCGGCTGTAAGCAGCATACATTACCTGTCCTTGCTGCACGGGTCCGGCGTCCTGCTCTCCCGTCCGGCCAATTAGTGTGTTGCCCAGCCGCAGCCACTGATTGGCCGGGCGGGAGAGCAGGACGCCGGACCCGTGCAGCAAGGACAGGTAATGTATGCTGCTTACAGCGGGGGAGCCGGCGGGAGTAGAAGGGGTTAAGCGCGGTATAATTACATACTCGCTGCGGTCGTTTAGACCGCAGCAAGTATGTAGTTTATGGGAACTGACAGGACCTGCCGGGCTCGCAGCGAGAATCTCGCTGCGAGCCCGCCCGTGTGAATATACCCTAACTTTGCTTATGTAACAACATATCTAAAAAAATACATTTTGTCCGAAGTTCTCCTTTAAAGGGGCGGGTGATAAACATACTCAGAGCAGTCTGAAAGACCTGCTACAAGTATGTATTCACATAGGAACTAACAGGACCTTGGATCGTAATGGGTCTCGCAGCGAGATTTCCGCTGCGATCCATTGTGTGTGAAGCTGCCCTTACCATAAACACAAAAAAAACAATATTTTGTCAGGTGTAGCAGTCACTTAAAACAAAAGGAAGGAAACTACATGTAAATAAGAAAGGCTGACAGCTTTTAAAAGCTCTAACACACCGCAGCTAAATGAATCTAAAACTGCACCATGTGAACAAAGCCTAACTGTTCAGGTTTCAGTGCAGATATCATTGAAGCTAGATGAGAATGAAAATACATGTGTGCATTCTAGGACTACAATCACATGGAGGTAGTGAAATCATTAAAACTTATGTAAGAGAACAGAAATATATAAGCCAATTTATTAAGAGTATTTTTCATCTGGGACATGACGGACAAAGAAATCTGCAGAGAGCACTGTGTCAGATTGGACAGAATATACCACTTCCTGCAGGACATAAAGCAGCTGATAAGACTGGAAGGCTTGAGATTCTATTTATTACAGGCAATTGTCAGTTGATTCAAAAAAAAATTTTTTTTTCTTTTTTGCTGGAGTGAGAGTGAGAGCTCTTAGTGGTTTATTTACACAGAGATTTATCTGACAGATTTTTTAAGCCAAAGCCAGGAATGGATTTGAGAAGAGCAGAAATCTCAGTTTTTCCTTTATGACCTGTTCTGTTTATAGTCTGTTCCTGGCTTTGGCTCCAAAAATCTGTCAGATAAATCTCTGTCTAAACACACCATAAGAATGCACAATTATCAAGGCATGTAATAAGCTTGTTTAGCAGATCACTGATCTAGCAGATCAAAGCTCAGAGCATGGGACAGCCTTTAGACAAAACTGCAGAGCCCACATAATCAGTCTCTTATTAAAACTGTAAACGTGTGGACACAGCCGAAAATATTGAAAAATAGGTACCTTTCACCTCTGGAGAGAAAGTGGCTGAATGACGGGACACAAACAACTTCAGCTGATCGTCCAAGTTACAGGCTGACGGACCTACATCCCAGGAGCAGAAACCTATAATTAAAAGAAAAAACAAAATCCGGTTTATTGTCCACAACAAAAATGTAATGTGTGAATACAGCTTAAATTGAACCTAGGATGTTCTTTTTGCTGCAATAAAAGGTGTTTTTTTTAATTGGATTTGCACAATTGTGGTAAAATACTAAAATTTTTACGCAATTGCATCAAAATCATTGCAAACAAGCACCTAAAATTTCAATGTATTAACACAGCCTAAGATGTGATGACTATAACCATTTAGACGTAATGCAAGGGAAAATGGCAGCAACTGTTCATGAGAGCCAGTGAGGCTGCTGCATTCTTAACATCCCTTTATCACCAGGGTGTTTAACCCTTTGAGGACCAGGCCCAAAATGACCCAGTGGACCGCGCAAATTTTGATCTTTGCGCTTTTGTTTTACCCTCCTCCCCTTCTAAGAGCTCTAGCACTTTCAGTTTTCTATCTACAAGGCCATGTATGTGCTTGTTTTTTACAGGAATAGTTATACTGTGTAATGGCGCCTTTCATTTTACTATAACATGTATGATGGAATCCCAAATATATTATTTATGAAGATATAAACACTATATGGTAAAAGCGACACGATACCAATATTCTGTAGGTCAGCCCGAACACAACCACATGCAGGTTTACACAGATTCTCTAATGTTATATATTTTTTTTAATTAAATCTATTTTTGGGCAATTAATTATTAATAAAACGGGCCTATTGTGACGCTTATAACAGTTTTATTTTTTCACCTACGGGGCTGTATGGGGTGTCATTTTTTCGGCCATGATTTCTTGTTTTTATTAATACCATATTTGTGAAGATCTGACGTTTTAATCACTTTTTATAAATTACTATATATATATATATATATATATATATATATATATATATATATATATATATATAGTAACATAAAATCGGTAATCCACGCACTTTTTTCCCCTCTTTTCGTGTATGCCGTTCGCAATGACACTTGTTATATTTTAATAGATCGGATGCAGCCTGTCATTAACGGTGAGGTGACAGACTTCCATGGCGTAACTGTACGTCCAGGGTCATCAAAAATTTAAAAAAAATTTTATTACAGTTAATCCTCTTAACTAATATATTACAGCCACTATTTATGCCATTTGTACAATAATACTGATACCGTTTTATTCCATATCTGGGCAGTTCCAACTGGGAGCAACCCTAGATGCAAGTGGCTGTCATTGCTAGAGACAGATACAACTAAAAAGAACAAATATAATATGCTGGTTTTAGTTATTTATATATCATCTAAGCATTTATCAGTTCTTAGCAGCCTTTAAATAAAATGAAAAACAGATTAGAGACAGAAGAATACTGTTTAGCTAGAACAATATTTTCCATTCTGAGGAGTCAAAATGCCCCAAACTAAAGTCTGTTATTTGCTGTGACCAATCATCTCATGATAGGATTACCAGGGCAGCTCTCCAACATCAGGAGACATGACTCCTCAAAGACAGAAGGCTAGTATCTAGCTCAGAATTTTCTTTCAGACAGAAATTTTGTAACACTTATGTCTATTAAACAGACTCCTATCATTCGTTATACTTGAAAGCAACATGTCTTGTTTTAAGAATTATTTAACAGACTTTAACAAATTGAACTAAACACATTTTAAGAAAGAAAAAAGGTGCAGTTATACAACATTGTAATGTGTGTTATTTAAATGAATGGCCCCCCCTGGTCGCCATCTTGGGACAATCATGTCATCTTCAGGAGACCGGCCTGACTGCTCCAGCCCTCCCTTATGCCGGCCCCCCTCCAGCGCATCATCAGCTGCTCAGCCGCGATTGGCTGAGCATAACAAGCGGTTATCCAGCCTTACAAAAACATGTCTGCTTTCTTCCACAAATAGCAGCACTCTTAAGGTACTATTACACCAAGCAATTTTACGACGACTAACGATTAACGATCTAAACGACCGCTAAGGCAAACGACCCGAAATCGTTTGCCCAAGTACACGAAACTATGATCGTTGTTTTATGATCGTTCTTGCAGTCATTTAGTCGTCGCTATTGCATCAGCTGTGAATTCTTATTCCACTGAACTATGAGCGAACGATCAAACGATAAAAATAGGTCCAGATCCTATTTAACGATCAACGATTTCTCGTTGGTCGTTTAATTGTTGCCTGCTATTACACGAAATGATTATCGTTCAAATCCGAACGATTTAACGATTTTTCGAACGATAATCGTTCCGTGTAATACCACCCTTATCCCTATAGTTTGGGTGTGGTTTTGCAGATTAAAGTGAATTAAGCTCAATTGTAAAACCACACTGGTGCTGTTTTTGGAATAAAGTAGTTGGGCTTTTTTAAATCCTAGATAACACTTTAAGGGTGCTTTCACACGTACTGTATCGCAGCGGATTTCCCACAAAAATCTGCATGGTACAAATAAACGCACATAATACGCTGCTGCGGAAATACATTGCCATTAAGTTACATAGTAATCATTTTTGCAGCGGATTTCATTGCGACTCGCAGCATGTGGTACGTGTGAAGGCACCCTTAAGTACAACCCCAGTGAAAAACTTTTTACTAGCAAATGAAACACATTACAAAGTTATATAACGTGATAATATGCATCAATCACCTATCTGCCCCCCTTCCCTATCTTTCCCCCCTCAATCCATCCACCAGGAAGTAAACTAATTTTTACCTAATGACTGTTGACCCCAGGCTGTTCTGTCTGTGGCAGCCATCTTGGGACAATTACATCATCAAGAGGGAAACTGGTCTAAGGGCCCTATTCCACCGGACGATTATCGTTCAGATTATCGTTAAATCGTTCGAATCTAAACGATAATCATTCGGTTGAAATGCAGTTAACAATTTAACGACCGAACGAGAAATCGTTGATCGCTTTATAAGACCTAGACCTATTTTTATCGTTGCTTGTTTGCAAAACGTTCGCAAATCGTTTGCATTGAATAAGATGTCGTTTGCAGTAGATACGAACGCAATAGCGAAGAAAAATTTTTTCGCAAATACGATCATAAGTAATGATTATCGCTCCATGGAAATGAGTGAACGTTTTCAGGTCTTTCGCAATAGCGGTCGTTTGAGATCGTTAATGACTATGCGAACGATAATCGTCCTGTGAAATAGGGCCCTAAGCCCTGTTAGGCCAGCCTCCCCTTGTCAGATGACTCAGGATGCTCAGCTCTGATTGGATGATCAAGATGTAAGCCATATAACAGTTTTACAGAGTCGGTGAATAAATCTTCTCTTTCCTCAGTTACAGGGACCCCCCTCCTCCCCCTCCTCCCCCTCCCGGTGCCCAGTAACAGTCAGTGAGCATATGAATCCTGTTATCTCCTTCCTCTGTGCAGATTAACAATTACAGGACCCCCTAACCACCCCCCACCCCCAACACACACACCTCCTCTCTCCCCAGCACAGTCATTTTTTTCTTTTCTCAGTGACTGCTGCCTGTCAGGACTCCTTCAGCCCTGACCTAATCAGTAACGGCAATACTGCTCACTGTGCAATGTATACTATTTAAACTGCTAAGTGAAAGTGTGTGTGTGTGCAGCAGACTGGGAACTGTGTGTTTGAACTGCCCATGACTGAAGAAAGAGGAGTGTGTGTGTTTTGGAGGAGGAGGGGGGGGGGGAGACTAGGATGTCACAGGAGCTGAAGTGCATCATGGGAAGCCCAAATCAGGAAGTGAAGAAGAAATGAAGACACCAACTGGAGCTGGAAAACACAGAAATGCTATGTTCACACACTGTGGGAATTTAGTAGATGGTCGCCCTTTAATGTCAAATAATTGCTGTTATTTGCCATTAAATGGCGACCGTCCACTAAATTTTAACAGTGCGTAAACATTGCCTTTCTGTGTTTTCAAACCACTCTTGGTATTGGTTGCAAAATACTGAGCAAAATACTGTGTGGGAACATAGCCTTAAAGGGGTACTCCAGTGGGGGGCTATTTTGGGATCTGGCCGGGGAGGAGGCGGCGCTCCAGTCCCCGGCCGCTTCCTGGTGCAGAATCTGACTCAGGCTTGAGACGTGACATCTCAAGTCCGCTCACCAGTGACAGAGGTGGGATCTGTTTCAAGTCCGCTCAGATCCCGCCTTTGTCACCGACTGGCTGAGCGGACTTGAGACGTCACGTCTCGAGCCCGCGTCAGACACCTGGATCCGGGGAGGTGAGTGGACGTCTTTTCTCTCAGACACCTCCTCCCGGCCAGATCCCAAAATAGCCCCCCCGCTGGAGTACCCCTTTAAACTGGAATGCACTTCTGATAGATTCCACACTCCCAACTATTGGATGCTGGGAACAATTCCAAAACATCCCAGCATCTCTGAGCGCAAGGAAAAAGCACTGCTGGAGAGAACTTATTTCTCTGTCAAACTGGGCACAACAATTTTATACTTGGCAATGCTGAAACTCAAATAAAGACCTATTATGCTTTTTGTTGCCGTCTTGCTGCCCTATTTATAAAGATGGCCGACCATAGTAACAATTAAGCACTTTTGCTCCTCTGCCTTTCGTTTCCATCCTTTCCACATAGCCTAAGCTCTTGCCTTCACTCCTCATGGATAATTACATGTGTATCTCATATCTTTGTCTATGTATGTACCCCCAAAATTGTAAAATGCTGTAGAATCTGCTGGTGCTATATAAATACAAAATATTATTCTGTATAGTAACTAGCAACCAAAATAAGGGCCATCTATGAATGCAGAAACAAGTAATTCTGCCAAGGCGATTTGCCAAATCGTAAGCTTACAGTGGACATGTACTGAGACAGATGGTGGAAACTTTTGATAATCCATTACTAATGTACAGCTATGAGGTTTAAGTGCTCAGCGCATGGGTCTCCAAACTGTGGCCCTCCAGCTGTTGCAAAACTACATTTCCCATCATGCTTGGACAGCCAAATCCAAAGCTTTAGCTGACCAGGCATAATGGGACTTGTAGTTTTGCAACAGCTGGAGGGCCGCAGTTTAGAGACCCATGGCTCAGCGGATGTCTACATGATGCCCTAGATCCCTTCACAAACTAATATGTTTTACCACAAAATAAGTACAGAAAAACGCGAACTATGGTCATTAAAGGTGAGCAATTAAAGTTGTTTTTTTTTCTTTTAAGGGAAACAAACAGGAGGTTCAAATACTAACTTGCTTTTATGATCCCACAAAGTATGGACATTAAGAATATTTTCACACAAGATACAAAAGGTGTGCCCCACTTCCTGATTTCTTAATGTTTTGGATGTTTGTCACACCTAAGGGTATGTGCACACTGCTGAAAAGTGACGGAAACTCCGTTGCGTAATCCGCCGCTCGCATACTACGCCAAGCGCGCGCATCTCCTCCCGTATCATAGACTCCATTCTATGCACGGGCAAATTCCTTCCTCCGTCCAGGGAATGATTAAGTTTATTCTCTGGACGGAGGAAGGAATCCGCCCGTACATAGAATGGAGTCTATGACACAGGCGGGGACGCGCGTGCGCTGCAGTCCGCGAGTGGCGGATTGCGTGACAGAGTTTCCATCACTTTTCAGCAGTGTGCACATAGCCTAAATGTTTAAGATAGATTTGAATTAATTTAAATATTAGACAAAACATAACACAAAATGCAGTTGTTAAATGTAGGTCTTTATTAATAAGGGAAAGGTAATTAAAACCTATAGGGCCCTGTGTAATGGTGCGTTTACACAGACAGATTTATCTGGCAGATTTTTTAAGCCAAAGCCAGGAATGGATTTGAAAACAGAAGAAATCTCAGGCTCTCTTTTATGACCTGTTCCCTGTTTATTGTCTGTTCCTGGCTTTGGCTTCCAAAATCTGCTAAATAAATCTCTCTGTGTAAACGCACCCTAAGAAAGTTTTGCCCCCTAAACCTAATAACTGGTTGGATGGCAACAACTGCCATCAAGCATTTGTGATAACCGCCAATGAGTCTTTTACAATGCTCGAAATTTTGTCCCACCCATCTTCACAGAAGTGTTGTAATTCATCCATACATGAAGGTGTCAAAGCATGAAATGCTTTTATAAATGTCACAACATTTCAATCAGATTAAGGTCAGGCCTTTGACTAGGCCACTTCAAAGTCTTAGGGGGATATTTACTAACAAATCTAAAAACACGATTTTGTCAAAGATGTTTTGGCATAATTTCCAATCTAATGTGTTTAGTCAAATTTATGCAAATTGTCTAATAGCATAGTAAATGTGTCTTAAAAATAACGGTCTTTTAATTAGTCTAATAAATTCACCTGGTTCGGAGCAGACGTAGCCAATATATGCGACTTTTAAAAAAAATTGTGCAGTTAATAAATTTAGCTAAAAAAGAATTCTGGCGCACTTTCGATCTAATTAACAACAAAAAATCTAATTCAAAAAGTCGCATCTAATTTGGATAGTCTTGTCTAAAAAAGCTTCATAAAGTCATATTAGATTTATTTTGAGCACAAACTAGATATATTAGACTAAAAACAGGTGCAATTAGTTTGATAGTTTGATAAATGTCCCCCTTAATTTTGTTTTTCTTAAGCCATACAGAGATGAACTTGCTGGTGTGTTTGGGATCATTGTCCTGCTGCATAACCCAAGTGTGCTTCAGCCTGAGGTTACAAACATATAGCCTGACCTACTCCTTCAGAATTTGTTGGTAGACTGCAGAATTTACGGTTCCATTTATCACAGGTATTAGCTGAAGTAGGCAGGTAGATAGGTGGACAGTGAAGCATGATGCACCGTGGGATCTAGCTAGACTACTCCTTTAATTCTTCTGTCACACACATCTCCGCTGACACGAGCAGACAGACACGTGTCCACCACAATCCGATCCCGAGGCATGCTTCCCTTTTTCCTCCTCTAGACCTCACCTGGACATACTGCCGTATCCTACCTGAATCGGACAATACTACAGAGACGGCTGGTAACCCAAGCTGGCGGGGATGTGGTCCCAATTCACTAATACTTCTTTTTCCCAGAAAAACTCATCATAAGGGGGCGAGGAAAACACATTGAAAGACACTTTATTTGGGGTAGGTTCACACTATGAATCTTTTTCTTTAGTTTTTCTTTTATCAAAAATATCCATACAATCCGCAGAACAACAGAATACAGCTCAAGTGTAGCAGATAAAAAGAGCAGTTCAATATCCTCACCCCAGGCATGGGGGGGGGGGGGTAAGAAAAAAAAAAAAACACGTCATCTATGATTCCATTCAATTTTTCCGAACAGACCTAAATCGTCTGGCAGCTCTCGTGGTAGACCTCTATGGATCTGTTTTTTAAATGGTTACTTTCAATAAACACAATAACATGGTCAACCACATATAACTGACTGTAGTCAGAACTATTGTGTTACTATTAGTTTGTGGCTTGCTATAGTCAGAATAACTATTACTATTAGTCTATGACTAGCTATAGTCAGTACTATTGTGTTACTATTAGTCTATGACTGGCTATAGTCAGAATACCTCTATTACTATTAGTCTATGACTGGCTATAGTCAGAATACCTCTATTACTATTAGGCTATGACTGGCTATAGTCAGAATACCTCTATTACTATTAGTTATTCTGACTATAGCCAGTCATAGACTAATAGTAATAGAGGTATTCTGACTATAGCCAGTCATAGACTAATAGTAATAGAGGTATTCTGACTATAGCCAGTCATAGACTATTACTATTAGCCTATGACTAGCTATAGTCAGAATACCTCTATTACTATTAGGCTATGACTGGCTATAGTCAGAATACCTCTATTACTATTAGTCTATGACTGGCTATAGTCAGAATACCTCTATTACTATTAGCCTATGACTGGCTATAGTCAGAATACCTCTATTACTATTAGCCTATGACTAGCTATAGTCAGAATACCTCTATTACTATTGGTCTATGGCTGGCTATAGTCAGAATACCTCTATTACTATTAGTCTATGACTGGCTATAGTCAGAATACCTCTATTACTATTAGCCTATGACTGGCTATAGTCAGAATACCTCTATTACTATTAGTCTATGACTGGCTATAGTCAGAATACCTCTATTACTATTAGTCTATGACTGTCTATAGTCAGAATACCTCTATTACTATTAGTCTATGACTGGCTATAGTCAGAATACCTCTATTACTATTAGTCTATGACTGTCTATAGTCAGAATACCTCTATTACTATTAGTCTATGACTGTCTATAGTCAGAATACCTCTATTACTATTAGTCTATGACTGGCTATAGTCAGAATACCTCTATTACTATTAGGCTATAACTGGCTATAGTCAGAATACCTATTACTATTAGTCTATGACTGGCTATAGTCAGAATACCTATTACTATTAGCCTATGACTAGCTATAGTCAGAATACCTCTATTACTATTAGTCTATAACTGGCTATAGTCAGAATACCTCTATTACTATTAGTCTATGACTAGCTATAGTCAGAATACCTCTATTACTATTGGTCTATGACTGGCTATAGTCAGAATACCTCTATTACTATTAGTCTATAACTAGCTATAGTCAGAATCCCTCTATTACTATTAGTCTATGACTGTCTATAGTTAGAACAAACCCCACTCCAGTACACGCTGACTGACACCTGAATAAACAGAGCGCCCCCTCCTGCCCGGTGTGCACATGCCGAGCGCTCTGTCTCTCCACTTCTGACAGGAGAACCATATAACCGCCTGATCCTGCCATAGCGGGTGTGCACAGTGCACTGAGCCTGCGCAGTGGCCCGCACAGCACCCCGCTCCTGCATAGGGTGGAGATATAGGCATATCCTATGCATGCTGTGGCAGAGAATGAGGAGACAATCCTGCATATATTTATGTATGAGCTCCAGCATCTCCGCGCCAGTCACACCCGACTCCACCCCCGGTTCTCACCTCTCCTCAGCTCGCTCACCGCCCGCTTTACCAGGCCGGGTCCCCTGCCCATCTCCCCGCACACCACCAGGCAGGAGCAGCACGGATACCCGGGACCCGCCCGAGGAGCCGCCATCTTGCATGTGACATCAACACGCAAAGCTGGACAGAGAATGAAGTCAGCGACTGCCGGGGACCGAACCCCACCCACTGAGGTCCCGGTAACGCCCCCTGTGGGCTGCCATACACGACCCTCAACAGCTCGCCCCGCCCTTTAGGGCGGTCAGCCAGTAAACGGTTCGGCAAGGCCCCTCCGCTTGGCTGCTCAGTCGGCCTGGTCTGCGGTCTCTAGAGGCAGCACAGTGAGGTATCATCGCGGTCACATGAGTGTGCAGAGTGTGGACGCCAGGCGGGACCTGGGACCGCTAGTCACACTACAGGGGAGCACAGCTAGCTATCCATTGCAACCAATCAACTTCATGATTTTATTTCCCAATCTCTTGTGGGAAAACGAAAGCTAGTATCAGATTGGTTGTTGTAACTTGAGCCCCTCATTTGGCCAATAACTGACTTTTCTGTTTACCCCCTGACTAGGTGGAGAGTTTAACCCCTTGCCTCCGCAGCCTGTTTTGGCCTTAATGACCAGGGCCAATTTTTCAAATCTGACCTGTCTCTCTTTATGTAGTGATAACTCTGGGATGCTTTTAACTATCGCGGTTATTCTGAGATTGTTTTTTCATGACATATTCCTCTTTATGTTTGTGGTATACTTTGGTTGATACATTCAGTAGTTTTTTTGGAAAAAACACATTCGTTTAAAAATTTGAAAAATTTACATTTCTTTATATTCAAAATTCTCTTTTTCTGAGAAAAAATGGTGACGTCATTTGGTGAACGTCCTTTTACTTATTAGGATGTTAGAGTACTTCGAAATTTTGCAGCAATTTTTAAAATTTTCAGGAAAATTTCAAATTCAGATTTTATTAGGGACCAGTTCAGTTCTGAAGTAGATTTGTGGGGCCTGTATGTTAGTTACCCCCATAAATCTCTCCACTGTACAAACTGCACCCCACAAAGTATTCAAAGTAACATTTCAAAAGTTTATTAACCCTTTAGGTGTTTCGCAGAAATTTAAGCAAGTTGGAGGGGAAATTTAACATTTTCATTTTTTGGCACATATTCCATTTTAATCCATTTTTTCCTCTAACACAGCAAATACTAAATGAGAAATACCACTCACTATTTATTCTCCTTATTCCAGTGTTTCTAGAAATCCCCCATATGTGGCCGCAGTGCGTCACCTGACTCAACCACAGGCCGCAGACATGACAGAAGCCTTGTGTATTTTTGGGGTCTTTTCTTATTTCAGGTTTTCTATAGCCAGTATACCATGTGACAGAGGCCTTGCGGTGCCAAAATATTTGTGTAACACAAGTTGACGTTCCCATCGGTACCATTCTGGGGGACATGTGACACCCTGATCATTTTTTTATTAAGTTTTTTATGAGGTGGTCCGAATAAAAAAAGACAATTTAGCAGCAGTTGTTCTCCATTTTTTTTTGTACGCCGTTTACTATACGTCACATATGACATGTTATCCTTATTCGTCAGGTCTGTACGATTACAGTAATATCCTTGTTATATAGCTTTTGTTATAGTTTATGGCATTTATACTATATATACTGTTTGAGTCTTACATATTGTAAGACCTGTACTATTTAAATTTTTTCGCCAATGGAGTTATGTGAGGGCTTCTTTTTTTGCGGCATAAGCTGACGTTTTAAGTGGTACACCTTTTGGGTACATGTGTCGTATTGATAGCTTTTTTCTATATATTTTAGGGGGCGGGATTAACAAAAAAATATGTCATTTTGGTTAGTTTTTTTTTTTATGGCATTAATCAGGCGGTATAATTAAAGTAACGGGTTAATAGACGGGGTCATTACGGACGCGGCGATACCAAATATGTGTATCTTATTTATAGGGGATCATTTATAAAGGGGGATAGGGAATGTGTATATATTTATTTATTTATTTATATTTATTTATTTTATTTATTTATTCATGTATTTATTTTATTGTTTAATTTATAAGTTTTATTAATTAATTTATTTATGTGTGTGTTTTGTGTTTTTTTATACTTTACAGGTGTATATACAGTATAATGCATTACAGCACATGATGAGTGCTGTAATGCATTACACTGTATATTGAATGAATTAGCAGTCAGTGTGTCACACTGACTGCTCATTCAAACGATCAGACCCCTGCTTCAGTGCAGGGGCCTGATCGTTGTATAGCATAGTAACCCATGGTACCTCCATGCGCGGCTCTGGGGGGATGTGTGCAGCACAGGGGGGGGGGGGAGAGGTGCACGGGAGGGAGATCGGGCAGAGGGGGAGAACGGAGGGTGAGCAGCACGGGCAGGGGAGGAGCAGATTCGGGGGTGGGGGGAGCAGCACGGGAAGGGAGAGCACAGGAGGGGAAGAGAAAAGGAGAATAGAGATAGGTGAAGAAGAGGGCTCTCATTGGTGCACAGATTATAACGAATATTAACCCCTTGTTCACTACAGATGTGCAGTATACAAGTGTATATACAGATAATAGTGACATCTTGTGGTAAAACTTGGGTACTACTTCATTACAACGTTTACTTGAAGTACAGTTCCGATTTGGGGATAATGTCCTCCCATCCCGGTACGGCCCCCATGTATCCCGCTCCCCACCGCACTGCCCCCGGCCCCATAGGCGTAGTGTCCTAAGATTTGATAACACAGTACGCCTGTGGGGCTGGGGGCAGTGTTGGCCTGGCCCCTGGTTGATGCACGCTCTTTGGGGATGTCCCGGGGATTCCCCAGCAGAGCACACACCAGTGACCTCAGTGTGCACCGCTGGCCTGTATTTTCAGTAGAGGGAGCTCTTTTAGAGATGCTCCCTGTACCAGAAGTACCAGCCGACAAGGGAAGAGAAGAAGACAGCTGCAGCGGGGGAGAGAGGTGTTAGGCGAGTTGTGTTTTTTTTCCCTTTTTGTCTGGAGAACAACATAGGGGGATATATATAAGGGGGCAATCTATATGGGGGACATGTATTAGGAGGCAATCTATAAGGGGGACATGTACAAGGGGCATCTATAAGAGGGACATGTACAAGGGGGCAATCTATAAGGGGGATGTACAAGGGGGCATCTATAAGGGGGACATGTACAAGGGGGCATCTATAAGGGGGACATGTATAAGCTGTCCATCTATAAGGGCCATGGACAACACAGGGCCATCTATAAGGTGGCATTCTATAAGGGGGCCATGTATAAGGGAGCAATATATAAGGGGGGGCATATATATATATATATATATATATATATATATAAGGGCGATAGACAACACAGGGGTGGCATATACTGTAAGGGGGATCACATTGAGTCAGCCTACCTACTAAATGAGGTTGTAAAGGGGCCAATACAGATGTGTAGTTTGTAAAGAGATGATGATGTTCACACATGTTGGAGCTTCATTGCAGTACTGCAGCGTCTTCACAAAAATGATGCAGTAACACAATTAAATGATGCTAAACGTTGATGAGGATCACATCCGGCACAGCCAAGCTTTGTGTGGGGAATGGGGTGAACAGCTGAGGGAAAGAAATGCATTCTGGAACCTGTAGTACTGTTTACAACTGCTCAACCAGGAAGTACAACCACACAATACAGAAGAAAACCCCCCAAAGCTAATGGATTTTTTGTTTTAGTTTCAAAACTGTTTTAGACAGGTAAGCAATGCTATATGCTTCTGCAGCACATTTTTTTAACCTTTACATGGAGTTCCCCTTTAAGGTCTGGTTATCCACTAAAAACTTACGTCTTCAAGTACCTTGGGCAAAATTCACTCCTCGGTATAAAGGTCCTTTTCCAATCTCTGTAATAATAATATTCTGCCGACAGAGTCTAGTCCTCCACTCTTCCGCTGGTCATACAAGCAGAGTTGGAGTATCAGGTGGAAAAAGTTCTAGATTCTCGTAGAGTCTGTAATTCTGTTTTTACTTGCTGACTGGCGTGCGGCACCGCCAGTCAGCTCCATTATGTGTACTGGGAGCTGGAGCCCAATCATGTTCTGGGGCTTGGACTCTGGCCTCCGTAAATCCAATAGTCTTACTATGCTCCTCCCTGCTTGCAACAGAGCCTCATACCCTGAGTTTACTTTTGACCTAGCACTTGTTCTTGACTTGTATTCCTGGTTTCCTGGCTTTTACTTTTGACTACCCCTTGGATTTTGTTTTTGTACCACACAGACCGCTAGTTATTGACCATGAGTATTTGTATCTTTGCGTGTTTGTCTTGTCTTCATTCAGTGTCGCACCTGCATAGGATAGGGATTGTCGACCAGTTGTCTGCTGCCGCCTAGGGATGTAGAGGCAATTAGGCAGGGACATCGGGGCGGGTGCCAGTGCCAGGGCATTACCTGTCCAGTGTTGTCCAGCTCCCTAGTCCTCCTAACAAACATGTTGGTGTTAAAGATACACAAAAGCTATGGTATCTTCAATTAAAAAAATGTCCATTAATAAAGAAGTTTGGAATATCTCAGTTGCATAAAATCATTAAATATCTAATGGTAGGAAACCTATTGGGGATATATATTAGCAACTGATTCATGAGCGAGGGGAGCAGCAGTTGAACACAATCAAGGAAAAATGGGAACACAGAGGCGGAAGGATTAGTAAGCAGGCATGGGAACTTATTATTGGGAATACATCTTTTTCCTCTATGAATGTTCCATTTAGGATGATTCTGTTGAAAATGTTGAAAATTCTATATATATTATACCATTCTCCTCAGAAATTGTTCATAAGGGGATATAGGACATCATCAGACTGTTCGAGATGTATGAGTGAAGGGGTGGATTTTTTTCATCTACTGTGCTCTTGCCCAAAAATTCAAATATATTGGACATCGATTAAGGGATATTTAGAGATTATGGGATTAAAAGTAGTAAAAGATGCTGTAAAAAATTATGCTGGGGGGGGGGGGTTTGCTAAAGATGGAGGGGTGGGATCCCTACTAAATAGAGTGTTTGCCATAGTAAAGATATTGATTGTTCGTAAATGGTTTTGGGATAAAGCCCCCATACTGGAGAAATGGAAAGCCTTGGTTAAAAAAAGGTTAAAACATATGAGGAGTGGGTGGCAAGGAAGAAGGGGAAAGCTGTATAGAAACATAGGAGATTGTGAGGTGAAGTAAGTCATGGGTTAATGTTTTATATGTACCATGTGTTCCATGCTGACCAACAGGTGATGCCATTATCTTTTCTACCTATCATCTCTCTTTTTTCTCCTGAGTACACTTATCCCCACCACTCACAGACAGGCATACAGAAGGCCCCTGTAGGAGAGCTTTTACTGGTCGAGGAAGTACAGTCAGCCTTATCCAAATTCTCAGAGAGGAAGGACACAAAAGACAACCGTTCCTGCAGAAGCTAAGCCAGGGCCCCTATCAGGCACAGCAGTTCAGTGCAGTTGATTCTAGCCACGTGTATGAACAGATGCAACTAGAGACCAACAGTCTATCTATTATGCAGTGCTAAGCACACCCAAGGGAGAGTAGTCACCAAGGAACATCCTAGCCCATGCCAGGAACACGTCTATAAGGTGAAGAACAGACTCCTGAAGCAATAGGATCTCAGCTGATCTCAGTAGGACAAAGCAACCGTAAAAGTAAATGTCTATTTATCCTACTGCGCAGTGCAGGTAACTGGGAAACCTCGGACACCTTACTACACCCAGATAACCATGGCTGGGGATCGTTCTGGGACCCTACTGGGACGGGTTCTACGCTACCTGAAGGCAGAAGGAGGAAAGACATTGTCTATATGTGAGTAGGAGTATCACTTCACTCAAAATATATCTACTAAAGTTTAGGCAGAGTACACAGCTACACTGGGTTAGGGCTCCTCTTCTCTACTCTTCACTCTACCAGCACCGCTACAACTACCTCTCTTCTTTCACCTCCAAGCACTAAGGTCAAGCACTCAAGTGTGTCAAGGTTAGTGTCTGCAAAACGTGTACTGGTATACTGGTAAAGCCTTACAGTAAAGCATTTACACTACCGTTCAAAAGTTTGGGGTCACCAAAACTATTGTTTTCCATGAAAAGTCACACTTATTCACCACCATACGTTGTGAAATGAAAAGAAAATAGAGTCACGACAATGAAAAGGTTAGAAATAATGATTTGTATTTGAAATATTGTTTTTACATCAAACTTTGCTTTCGTCAAAGAATCCTCCTTTTGCAGCAATAACAGCATTGCACACCTTTGGCATTCTAGCTATTAATCTGTTGGGGTAAGCTGGAGAAATTGCACCCCACGCGTCTAGAAGCAGCTCCCACAAGTTGTATTGGTTGGATGGGCACTTCTGGCGTACCATACGGTCAAGCTGCTCCCACAACAGCTCGATGGGGTTCAGATCTGGTGACTGCGCTGGCCACTCCATTACCGATAGAATACCAGCTGCCCGCTTCTGCTGTAAATAGTTCTTGCACAATTTGGAGGTGTGTTTAGGGTCATTGTCCTGTTGTAGGATGAAATTGGCTCCAATCAAGCGCTGTCCACTGGGTATGGCATGGCATTGCAAAATTGAGTGATAGCCTTCCTTATTCAGAATCCCTTTTACCCTGTACAAATCTCCCACCTTACCAGCACCAAAGCAACCCCAGACCATCACATTACCTCCACCATGCTTAACAGATGGCGTCAGGCATTCTTCCAGCATCTTTTCATTTGTTCTGCGTCTCACAAACGTTCTTCTTTGTGATCCAAACACCTCAAACTTGGATTCATCCGTCCACAACACTTTTTTCCAGTCTTCCTCTGTCCAATGTCTGTGTTCTTTTGCCCATCTTAATCTTTTTCTTTTATTGGCCAGTCTCAGATATGGCTTTTTCTTTGCCACTCTGCCCTGAAGCCCAAAATCCTGCAGCCGCCTCTTCACTGTAGATGTTGACACTGGTGTTTTGCAGGGTACTATTTAATGAAGATGCCAGTTGGGGACCTGTGAGGCGTCTGTTTCTCAAACTAGAGACTCTAATGTGCTTATCTTCTTGCTTAGTTGTGCAACGCGGCCTCCCACTTCTTTTTCTACTCTGGTTAGAGCCTTTTTGTGCTGTCCTCTGAAGGGAGTAGTACACACCGTTGTAGGAAATTTTCAATTTCTTAGCAATTTCTCGCATGGAATAGCCTTCATTTCTAAGAACAAGAATAGACTGCTGAGTTTCAGATGAAAGTTCTCTTTTTCTGGCCATTTTGAGCGTTTAATTGACCCCACAAATGTGATGCTCCAGAAACACAATCTGCTCAAAGGAAGGTCAGTTTTGTAGCTTCTGTAACAAGCTAGACTGTTTTCAGATGTGTGAACATGACTGCACAAGGGTTTTCTAATCATCAATTAGCCTTCTGAGCCAATGAGCAAACACATTGTACCATTAGAACACTGGAGTGATAGTTGCTGGAAATGGGCCTCTATACACCTATGTAGATATTGCACCAAAAACCAGACATTTGCAGCTAGAATAGTCATTTACCACATTAGCAATGTATAGAGTGTATTTGTTTAAAGTTAGGACTAGTTTAAAGTTATCTTCATTGAAAAGTACAGTGCTTTTCCTTAAAAAATAAGCACATTTCAATGTGACCCCACACTTTTGAACGGTAGTGTATATTTTTTTTAATATCGGGACTCTGTCATCTTCTGTCTGCACCGGCACCTCTACAAACACAATCACAGACCTTGGGGTATTTTTCCCCTTTCTGTGGGTGGCAGTACCGACAGCCCGGGTAGATCAGTTGCAACTCAGGACTGCCGTGACAAGAGCCCAAGGGACCTGCATCAACCCGGCAGGTTACCGAACACCACTGGCCATAGAAAACAAACAACACAGTCGTCACGACATACAAAATCCCTGGCCAAGTAGAAGAGCCGTCAGCGGCCCACCACAGTTGCTTTAGCTACCTAAATGTTAATTGTATATCTTTCTTGAGAGGGCTGTCCCCTTCTACCCAGAGCAGTCCTCTGTGTTTTTTATGTGTGTTTATTCTCCAATGGCGGGGAGAGGGGTAGAGGGGGTGGGGGTGTAAGGTAAATGTACATACTGTACTAATACTGATGTAATTGTTAACCAATTCAGTGGGTGGGGTGAGGGCGGGAGTGGGCCTGTTTCTCTGCCACTCTTTTTGTACACTGCTCAAAAAATAAAGGAAACACTTAAAGAGAACCAATCATCTATGAAAATCAAAAAAATCCCTAATTAGATGTATTTACTTATTTTATTAATATTTGTAAATATAATTGATTACTTTTTTGGCCGTGTTTTTAAAATATTTACTTTTTACTTTCCTATCTCGCACCGACTCTTTTCAAAAGAGCCGGCGCGAGACAGGAAGCTCCCGTCATGCAAAGCCATCTTGATGACGTCACTTGCGTTCCACCGCTGGAACGCAAGAGACTAAATCAAGATGGCGGCGCTGGTCTTGCTGTAGCGGACCAGAGGATCAGGTAAAGTATAAGATACAGACTGCAAAGGCAGTCTGTATCTTCATTTTGTCTATTTATTAAGATACAGACTGCCTTTGCAGTCTGTATCTTATACTTTACCTGATCCTCTTGTTCGGTGCAGGAAGGCCGCGCGCCGCCATCTTGAATACGTCACTTGCGTTCCAGCGGTGGAGCGCAAGTAGCGTAATCAAGATGACGGCGCCGGCCTTGCTGTAGCGGACCAGAGGATCAGGTAAAGTATAAGATACAGACTGTAAAGGCAGTCTGTATCTTTCTGAAGTCTATTTATGAAGATAAAGACTGCATTTGCAGTCTGTATCTTATACTTTACCTGCTCCTTTGTTCCGGTGCAGTAATGCCGGGCGCCGCCATCTTGATGACATCACGCTGGAATGCACCGCTGGAACGCACGTGACGTCACCAAGATGGCGGCGTCCGGCATTACTGCACCGGAACAAAGGAGCAGGTAAAGTATAAGATACAGACTGCAAATGTAGTCTGTATCTTCATAAATAGACTTCATAAAGATACAGACTGCATTTGCAATCTGTATCTTATACTTTACCTGCTCCTTTGTTCCGGTGCATTAATGCCGGCCGCCGCCATCTTGATGACGTCACGTGCGTTCCAGCGTGACGTCATCAAGATGGCGGCGCCCAGCATTACTGCACAGAGGAAGAGGAATTAGGTAAAGAATAAGATACAGACTGCAAAGGCAGTCTGTATCTTCATAGATAGACTTAGGGAGAGAGAATCTTTGATAATAGGGATAGTAAATTTTAGGTGATTGGTTCTCTTTAAACACAATATAACTCCAAGTAAATCAAACTTCTGTGAAATCAAACTGTCCACTTAGGGTCCATTTACACAGAAAGATTATCTGACATATTATCTGCCAAACGGGTGTAGCTAGGATTCACGGGGCCCCATAGCATACATTTTTAAGGGGCCCCCCTTCCGTACGCTCAACACAAAGCATTGTTCATATATATCTGCTTTACTGCTCTTGCACTGATAAACCTTGACCTCTGGCACATTGGCATTGGCAGCAGGAGAACAGAGGTCAGAGGTTATCAGTGCAGTGAAGCAGAGATCTCTGTCTTCTGCTTGTTGACCCTTTTTTTGTTGCAGCATGTAAGTAAACATTGGGTCACTGCAGTACACAAGGGGTTAAGAAGAAGGACACATGCTCTTATCTGCTCCCCCAGGCCCCCCTCCTGCATGGGCCCCATAGCAACTGCCTACCCTGCCTCTATGGTAGCTACGCCACTGCTGCCAAAGATTTGAAGCCAAAGCCAGGAATGGATTTGAAAAGAGGCGAAATCTCAGGCTTTCCTTTATGACCTGATCTCTGTTTATAGTCTGTTTCTGGCTTTGGCTTCAAATCTTAGGCAGATAATCTGTCAGATAATCTTTCTTTGTAAATGGACCCTTAGGGTATAAACACACACACCGTATACGCAGCAAATACGCAACAAATACGAAACAAATACGCAGCAGATTAGATCTAAATAACTGAACACAGCATCAAATCTGCACCATTAAATCTGCTGCAGATCTGCTGCGTATTTGCTGCGTATCTGCTGCGTATACGGTGTGTGTGTTTGTACCCTTAGGAAGCAACACTTATTGACAATGATTTTCACATGCTGATGTGCAAATGGAATAGACAACAGGTGGAAATTATTGGCAATTAGCAAGACACATTCAATAAAGGAGTGGTTCTGCAGGTGGGGACCGCAGACCACTTCTCAGTACCTATGCTTTCTGGCTGATGTTTTGGTCACCTTTGAATGTTGGTGGTGCTTTCACCCTCGTGGTAGCATGAGACGGACTATAGAACTCACACAAGTGGCTCAGGATGTGCAGCTCATCCAGGATGGCACATCAATGCGAGCTGTGGCAAAAAGGTTTGCTGTGTCTGTCAGCGTAGTGTCCAGAGACTGGAGGCGTTACCAGGAGACAGGCCAGTACACCAGGAGACGTGGAGGAGGCCGTAGGAGGGCAACAACCCAGAAGCAGGACCGCTACCTCTGCCTTTGTGCAAGGAGGAACAGGAGGAGCACTGCCAGAGCCCTGCAAAATGACCTCCAGGAGGCCACAAATGTGCTTGCACAAATGGTTAGAAACCGACTACATAAGGATTGTATGAGGGCCCGACATCCACAGATGGGGGTTGTGCACACAGCCCATCACCGTGCAGAAGCCAGAATTTGCCACTGGCGCCCTGTGCTCTTCACAGATGATAGCAGGTTCACACTGAGCACAAGTGACAGCGGTGACACATGAATCTGGAGACGCGGTGGAGAGCGATCTGCTGCCTACAACATCCTTCAGCATGACCGGTTTGGCAGTGAGTCGGTGATGGGGTGGGGTGGCATTTTTTTGGAGGGCCGCACAGCCCTCCATGTGCTCGCCAGAGGTAGCCTGACTTCCATTAGGTACCAAGATGAGATCTTCAGACCCCTTGTGAGACCACATGCTGATGCAGTTGGCCCTGGGTTCCTCCTAATGCAATACAATGCTAGACTTCATGTGGCTGGAGTGTGTCAGCAGTTCCTGCAAGATGAAGATATTGAAGCTATGGACTGGCCCGTCCGTTCTCCAGACCTGAATCCGATTGAGCACATCTGGGACATCATGTCTCCCTCCATCCACCAACGTCACATTGCACCACAGACTGTCCAGGAGTTGGCAGATGCTTTAATGGAGGTCTAGAAGGAGATTCCTCAGGAAACCATCTGCAACCTCATCAGGTACAGGCCCAGGCATTGTAGGGAGGTCATACAGGCACGTGGCGGCCACACACAATACTGAGCCCTATTTTGACTTGTTTTAAGGACATTACATCAAATTTGGATTCGCCTATAGTGTGTTTTTCCACTTTAATTTTGTGTGTGATTTCAAATCCAGGCCTCCATTGGTTAATACATTTGATTTCCATTGATGGTTTTTTGTGTGATTTTGTTGTCAGCACAGAACAAAGTATTCAATGAGAATATTTCATTTATTCATGTTAGCACTGGGACACTGGCAAGATAGGCAGACAGGACAAGAACAGTGAGCCCTAAGCTGATCCCACCCACTGTCCCTGCCTATTTGCCACAAGACAGTCCTAGGCAACTGCGGGCAACCACGGTGCCGGTCCCTGCACTGAAATAGGTGGATAACGCGTAACAGGACAGACAAACACAATGCAATCAAAGTCAACAGTCCGGGTCGGCAACAGTAGGCAGCGAAGTACAAAGCCACAGGCAAGAGGAAGGTCCAGATACAGGCACGAGGTTCAGGGCAGGCAGCAAACAAGGATAGTCAAAACAGAGTAAGCCAAAGGTCAAACACAGAGAGAGATTCAATACAAAGCTGAGCAAGAGTGATAGAGCTACAATAACCAGCAAGGATTGATGGAGCTGAATACTATTTATGCAGGATCAGGGACTCAGTCCAGCAGCTGATTGGACCGTCCCCTGATTCTCAGCACAGCTCACCGACACAGCAGCAGGGTTAACCCTGAAGCTGCCAAGGCATAGCAAGCAACAGGGGTGGGGCTGAACAAACCTAATATACACCTGTGTTCAAACAGGGTTCTTGAAACTGCACAAAAACACTAAAGGGGTAGTGCGGCGCTAAAAAATTATTCACAGAATAACACACATTACAAAGTTATACAACTTTGTAATGTATGTTATGTCTGTGAATCGCCCCCTTCCCCGTGTCCCACCACCCCCGCCCGTGTACCCGGAAGTGTGTGGTGCATTATACATTACCTGATCCGTGTCATCAGCCGCGATTGGCTGAGCATAACCGTGCTCAGCCAATCGCGGCTGAGCACAGTTGTGACGCGGCGGAGGGGGGGGCGGCAGCAGGGATTCGGCTGTCCGTCCGAAGATGACGTATGGCACAAGATGGCGGACGGCCTCGACATGGATCAGGTAATGTATAATGCACCGCACACTTCCGGGTACACGGTGGGACACAGGGGAAGGGGACGATTCACAGACATAACATACATTACAAAGTTGTATAACTTTGTAATGTGTGTTATTCTGTGAATAATTTTTTAGCGCCGCACTACCCCTTTAAACTGAGCGCCTTCTCCGCCACACAGCCCGAACTGAGGAGTGCCAAGGCACAGTCCTAACAATTCAAATCTAGGATGTGTTATTTGACTGTTCCCTTTATTTTTTTGAGTAGTGTAGATTAAATATACACGATTTGCTTTTGGGAAACAAATCAATGCTGTTGGAACTATGTTTAAAAAATTGTAAAATTAAAAGAAAATGGGGGAAAAAATTAACAAACTGCAAAGTGAATGAACAGTGCTATATAGATTGCACCTACAGTGTGGTACACCAAAATGGCCACAAGATGGCAACTCCGTGAAGGTACTAGGTAAATATTGCAGTTTAGTTTTAAAATGGCAAGTATACAAACTAGACAGAGCGAGGGGACTTTTATAGGTTAAAAAATGCATATATATATATATATATATATATATATATATATATATATATATATATATATATTGTGGACATGTCACGGGAAAAGTGCTCGAGGGGGTGTACATCTCACCCAGGTTAATACGGAGTGTGAGATGGTAAGTCCAGGAGGCATCTGTGCTCAGCAGTGTTATGCTGCTGAGCTATTATTTATTATTGCCGGGCCTGGACTTACATGGAATGGCAGATAGGTTTTGGTAGTGGGATTTGCCATTCCCTCCCCCCGATCCAGGTCAGGTTTTGGGGTCAGGTGTCTCTGGCCCTAATCAAGCCTGACAGAGAAAAGCCCTGCAGAGGATCCTTGGTTTGCTCTCAGACAGGAGTGAACAGCTTGCATGGTGTGTTCGCTGGGAGCTGGGGCTTATGCACACCCTGCAATATTATCTGCCAAGTGAAGTGCCAGAGAGGTAACCTGCTGTATTAGTAAGCGCCCAGACGGGCAGGACTTTTTGTTTTGTATATTCTCACCGCACGGTGTTGCTGTATTTATGTTGCTGGACCGTTTATGCTACAAATAAACACCCAAAGCTGTTTTATGAGCCCAAGTTTGCTGCCTGAACTGTGTCCAAACACACCATCCCCCGGGAAGATCCCTACAATTGGTGCTGCAGAGCGGGCAAAACGGTTGCTAGGGGCAACGGTGTGCATCAACTTGGCTACAGCTGCTTATGTCCTGGGTGAAGGCTGCTGCTTCACTCCAAAAACAGCCAAGCAACATGGAGGAGATGATGAAGCAGTTAATGCAAGTGAGTTTGCAGCAACAACAGGCTCTGACAGACGCTAACCTGCGCCATGAACAGACAATGGCTGCACAACAGAGACTTATTGCGCACCTGATAGCAAAGCAGGAGGCGTCTGCAGGTGCTAATCCCCAGCTGGTGGCAGCAGCCGCGCCAGAGACTTTGTCTGTGAAAAGAGCCGTGCAGCGTGCGCTGCAAAAGATGACTGCTGATGATGATATTGAGGCCTACTTAACTGTCTTTGAGCGGGTGGCTGAGAGAGAGAAGTTACCCTCCACTGAGTGGGCAGAAGTGATTGCGCCTTATTTAACAGGCGAACCTCAAAAGGCCTATTATGACCTCAGTGAGCAAGAGGTCAAAGACTATCCTCGGCTAAAAGTAGAGATACTCGCCCGACTAGGAGTTACTGCTGCTGTCCGTGCCCGGAGGGTCCGCAACTGGAGCTACAGTCTGGACAAGTCAGCGAGGTCCCAGATGTACGACCTGATCCATTTGGCAAGAAAGTGGTTGGAGCCAGACACCTCTACTCCTGCCCAGATCCTAGAGAGGGTCGTGATGGATCGCTACCTCCGTGCCCTTCCTGCTGATCTACAACGCTGGGTGGGACAAGGCGACCCTAGGAGTGCCGACGAACTCGTCAGCCTTGTGGAGAGGTTCCAGGCGACCGAGGACTACCTCCGTGATGTTCCTGCAGCACCGTCACCTCCCCGGAGTGCCAGATCTGTGCCATCATCTGGTAAGAGACTTCCATCTATTGGGGGAGTGTGGAGGGGTGCTGATAGAGGGAAGAGCGCTCAGGAGGTAACTCAGGGGCAAAAGACTGGTGATGGTCCCCGGTGGCTAAGTGGCCCTAAAAAGGACTCCCTGCCAAGGAGACCAGGCCCTATCCAGTGCTGGAGATGCCATGAGACGGGACATATGTCTGCCCATTGCCCTCTTACCACTGAGCCCATGGAGTGTGACGCTAGCCGGCGTCAGTCGCTATTTGCGGAGCCGTCTTTTGTTGCAGTCACTGGACTAGAGACTGAACCACAAGTCTGCAACATTACTGTAAATGACTTCCCTGTTAAGGCGTTGCTGGACTCAGGAAGCCTTGTCACCCTGGTGCATGCCAGCCTGGTGGCTGGGGACTTTGTGCCAAAAAGACATATGAGTGTGGTATGCATACATGGTGATACAAAGGTTTACCCTATAGTACTGGCTAATGTCGGGACTGAACTAGGCACGGTACAATATGAAGTGGGTGTGGTTAAAAACCTTATGCATAATGTGATATTGGGGCGTGATTTTCCTTTGTTCTGGGCTCTATGGGGAAAACAACAATCCCCTGAAAGGAGTGAGGAGACCCCTAAGTCTATTGCATTACCCACGGTAAATGATAAAAATGTACAGGAGGAATATGATGCTTTTCCTTTGCAGGTCCTGGCTGGTGAGGAAGAGGCTCCTCCCACTGCGCAAAATGTTCCAGACTTAGAGGTGTCTAGGGATAATTTTGGTACTGCACAATTACAGGACCCCACTCTCAAAAATGCTAGAGAGCAGGTCACTGTTATGAATGGGGTACATCAGGAGCCAGAAGCTGAGAAAAAATTTCCACATTTTTCTATGACTAATGATCTCTTATATAGAGTCACTAGGATTAATGATGAGGTGGTGGAACAGCTTCTGGTGCCTAAGTCGTACCGGCGTCAGGTACTCGACATGGCCCATAATCATGTCCTTGGGGGACACTTGGGGACAGATAAAACACAGGAGAGAGTCCTCCAGAGGTTTTATTGGCCTGCGATTTATGCTGACATAAAAAAAATACTGTGAGTCGTGCCCCACATGTCAGCTTAGCGCTCCAGTGTCGCATTTTCGCAGTCCTTTGGTTCCACTCCCCATCATAGAGGTACCTTTTGACCGGATCGCAATGGACTTGGTGGGTCCCATTGTAAAGTCGGCTAGGGGACACCAGTACATTCTAGTTGTGTTGGACTATGCGACCCGCTATCCTGAGGCTGTACCCCTAAGAAACACTGCCTCTAAAACAATTGCACGGGAATTGTTTTATATGTTTTCCAGGGTGGGGATCCCCAAGGAAATCTTGACCGACCAAGGTACCCCATTTGTGTCAAAGGTAATGAAAGAGCTATGCAAACTGTTTAAAATCTCACACGGTGCCGTCCGCATCTTCATTTTTTTGTTATATATATATATATATATATATATATATAACAAAAAAATGAAGATGCGGACGGCACCGTGTGGCAACTGCTCAGGTGGGTGCACAGCCTCCACGAAGTCAGACCCAGACTCCACTTGAATACAAACAAAGATGAAGATAAGGCGGCACTCCAGCGAATAGTGAATAAGGTTGTGAGTTTATTCACCCATCATGTGCAGTACAACGTTTCAGCTTACTCAATGAAGCCTTTTTCAAGCAACACATGTGTTGCTTGAAAAAGGCTTTATTGAGTAAGCTGAAACGTTGTACTGCACATGATGGGTGAATAAACTCACAACCTTACTCACTATATGCTGGAGTGCCACCTTATCTTCATCTTTATATATATATATATAATATATATATATATATATATATATATATATATATATATATATATATATAAATTATTTTCTCCTGTTGTGCTTTTGGCATGCTAAAGATCTGCTTTGACAGAGCTCGGGACTACAAGTACATGATGATAAAGCATGGTGTGAGCTGAGACTGTATCTTTTTCTATATCCTCGCTTGTGTATTGTGCATTATATTTTTAAATCGTTAGGACATGGGGCAGATTATTATATGAATGATGGATCAGGAACGAGTAGGTAGATCACCAGAGCCCACCGCAAAGCAGGATGGGCTTCAATGTTTTAAACTCCCAGTAGGGCCGCTTTAACCAGAGGGCACATGGTGCACGTGCACCGGGCCCACTGGTTAAAGGGGCCCACCCTGAGCAGGGCCGGCCTTTGCTCTGTGCGACCATTGCGGTCGCACAGGGCTCCGGCCACCAGCCTGCCAGGAGGGCGCCATCGGGATGGGTAAGGTTACCCGTCCATGGCGCCCCCTGCAGGGCCCCCCCCTGCGGCGCTCTGTACTGTAGCTATGAGCGCTCAAACGAGCGCTCATAGGTACAGGCAGCTGGAGCTATTGGCTCCCTCCCTGTCAGTCATCCTTGTGGCCGCAGGCAGTGCTTTGCCTGCGGTCACAAGAAGCCGCTTTCCCGCAGTGGTATCGGCGCTGAGTGACGTCACTCAGCGCCGACACCGCGAGAGGGGAGAGCGGCCTCTTGTGACCGCAGGCAAAGCACTGCCTGCGGCCATAAGAGTGAGGTGAGGTGAAGAGAAGAGGAATGCGCGGACCCAAGTGAGTATAAAGTGTTTGTTTTTTTTTGTTACTTGCTATATGGGAAGGGGAAGCCCAAAGGGGGGCTATATAATGGGGGGCAGAACACAGGGGGGCCTATATACTACTGGGGGGGGATGGGGTGCACAGGGGGGTATATATAATTGGGGGGCCACACAGGAGGTATATTTAAACTGGGGGAGCACACAGTGACGGGGGTGCACAGGGGGGTATATATATCTGGGGGCACAGGGGGTATATATATCTGGGGGCACACAGGGGGTATATATATAACTGGGGGCACACAGGGGGTATATATATATGTGGGGGCACACAGGGGGTATATGTATATCTGGGGGCACACAGGGGGTGTATATATAACTGGGGGTACACAGGGGGTGTATATATATATATAACTGGGGGCACACAGGGGGTGTATATATATATATAACTGGGGGGTGCACAGGGGGATTATGTACAAGGGGGTATATATAACTTGGGGAGCACACAGGGGGTATATATGTATATATATATATAACTGGGGGCACACAGGGGGTATATATATAACTGTGGGGGGCACACAGGGGGTATATATATAACTGGGGCCACACAGGGGATATATATAACAGGGGTGCACAGGGGGGTATATATAAGTCAGGGAGCACACAGGGGGCTATATAGGGGCGCACAGGGGATATTAATACTACTGTGGGGTGCACAGGGGGACTATATACTACTTGGGGGAGCACAGGGGATATATACTACTGTGGGGTGCACAGGGGGACTTTATACTACTTGGGGGAGCACAGGGGATATATACTACTGTGGGGTGCACAGGGGGACTATATACTACTTGGGGGAGCACAAGGGGGTATATATACTACTGGGGGATGCACAGTGGCGGGTATATATAACTGGGGGAGCACAGAGGGGTCTATATACTAATGGGAGCAGCACCTAGTGGTCTATAGCACTAGGGGCAGCACACAAGGGGTCTATATACTACTGGGGGCAGCACCTAGTGGTCTATATACTACTGGGGGCAGTGCATAAGGGGTCTATATACTACTGGGGGATGCACAGAAGGGGCTATATACTAATGGGGGCAGCACCTAGTGGTCTATAGTACTAGGGGCAACACACAAGGGGTCTATATACTACTGGCGGCAGCACCTAGTGGTCTATATACTACTGGGGGCAGTACAATGGGGTCTATATACTACTGGGGGTAGCACACAGCTCTATATACTACTGGGGGCAGCACACAGCTCTATATACTACTGGGGGCAGCACACAGCTTTCTATACTACTGGGGGCAGCACACAGCTTTCTATACTACTGGGGGCAGCACACGGGTCTATACTAACATTAGGGCTGCACAGAGGGGCCTATACTATATAGGGACCTTACTACTATATTGGGGCACAGAGCATACATAATTATTAAGTGGGAGCACAGAGGGGTGTAACTACTAAATAGGGGCACAGAGGGGGGTAACTACTATATAGGGGTACATAGGGGGGTAACTACTATATAGAGGTACAGAGGGGTGTAACTATTATATAGGAGCACAGAGGGGTGTAACTACTATATAGGAGCACAGAGGGGGGTGACTACTATAAAGGGGCACAGAGGGGGGTGACTACTGTATAGGGGTACAGGGGACCTTACTACTGTATGTGTTGGAGCCTAAAATGTTTCTCTGGCAGATTCTGAACAGAAGATTCACAGCCGGGGGAAGACTTAAAGGTGGCCCAGGCTGGAAGGAGTGAAAGAAAAGGTGAAAGACTCTGAGAGAAGACGCCCCCTGTGAGTAAATGGATGTAACTGTTATAGGGTCTGTAGTGATAGTGGTCATGGTGTGGCGGTATTGTGTAATGGTATCATTGGTGATATCTTTATAAGGTTATAAGGTAACTACTGTATGTATTGGGGCTCCTAATACAGTGTGGGGGCATTCAGGGCATTATACTGTGTGTGGAGCTCCGATTCTGATAACGCTGGGTTGGGGGGGGGGGCCCACTCTTGAGGGCTGTGCACTGGGCCCACCAATGTATTAAAACGGCCCTGACTCCCAGGTCACTAACCTCAGAGAAAGCATCAGTCACCAGGGACCATCAGTCACCAGGGACCATCAGTCCCTGGTGACCTCCGACTGTTAGTAGTGAAAAAGTACAGGAGCCTGCAACTACACAAAAATATAAATCTTCCGCAGCACCAGAAATAAGAAGGTATGGGTGCACGTCTCACCAAACCGGACCCAGGTTCGTATGGAGTATCAAAGAAGATGGAAGAGACCACACTTCCAAAAAAGGATCCACTTTCAATCACACCAGTGCAACGTTCGGCTCAATGTGTAGCCTTTCTCAAGCAGTGATACAATACACTCCAAATGCTAGGTATATATACACATGTGTTCAGGATTACAATTCATCAATCAATCAAATAAAAAAAGATGTAAATATTGCAAAAATTACGTGATCTGTCATCAGCGCTTGTTTGCTCCTCGTTCCCTGCTCAGTGCCGCCGCTATTCCATGCAGCACCACCGAGCAGGTGAGTGCGGGAGGGGCCGCAGGGTGCTGCAGGGGGGTGCTGCCCGGGTGATCGCTAGATCATCCGGGCAGCTCATAGAGGATAGTGGCGGTCTGCTGCCGCCACTCCTATTCCACAGAGTGACTGCAGCAGATTGCTGCTATATCAGTCGCTTGTTTTTCAACATGTTGAAAAAAAATTGACTGCAACAATCAGCCGACATGAACGATGTCGGCTGATAGTTGCCTTCTATTCCACGGGACGATTATCGTCCGTAATGGCCGATAATCGTTCCTTGGAATAGGGCCTTAATTCTGAGCTCAGCCCCAGTCTGAACTGCTTCTTCTCATATTTTGAAGTATGACTGCAGAGAACGAGCATCTATGTCATGATCGCGCCTGAAAAGGCATCAGTGCCACCCTCTGCTGCGAAGATTAGACCTCTGTGCCAAAGACTGAGATTTTGGCCATAATCTTCCATTTATTCTGTGTTTAGTTTGCCTTGTTTTTGCCCTGTCTGAACTGTTTCTTATTCCTTCTGGTCTGTTAATTGTTTTCCCTGCCCCACCCATGTCTTTGCTGCTAAGTTTCCTCTGGTCATGTAACGGTTAACCTGCCTTTGCCTCAGTGATTGACAGCTGGTCCCTCCTATCATCTTCTGGACTTGGTTCCTGGTCTCCTATTTAAGATTGCAGCTTCTGCCTGTGCGTTGCCGGTTATTGACTTAGTCTCTGCCTGCTTGTGGTTCTGTGTCTTTGTTTCTCCTGATTTCTGCCTTGTATCTTTTGACCTCGCTAGCTTGCTGCCTGCCCCCGACCATATTGCCTGTTATTCGACTACTCTTTTGGATCCTGATTTTGTACCTTTGCTGCCAGACTGTTGTGACCCGGATTGCTGACCATTCTTATTGTGTTTGTTTGTTTTGTCTTGTCTACTGTTTCACGTATCCAGGCCAGGGATCGCCGCCAAGTTGTCCGCTGCCATTTTAGGGCAGATTGCGGCAATTAGGTAGGGACAGTGGGCGGGGCTGAGTTCAGGGCTCACTGTCTCTGTGTGTTTGGTGTGACTGGTCCTGACAATCTAGTTGCAGGCTCCACTTTCAATCACACCAGTGCAACGTTTGGCTCAATGTGTAGCCTTTCTCAAGCAGTGATACAATACATTCCAAATGCTAGGTATATATACACATGTGTTCAGGATTACAATTCATCAATCAATCAAATAAAAAAAGATGTAAACATTGCAAAAATTATGTGATCGGTCATGTAGTGCTAGTAAAACCGTGCATATCAAATACTGAACATGATAGTAGACCATGATCCCATGGTCATCATAAGTGATAAGTACATACAGAGTTCATAAACCAAAGAAAAAACATGATTGAGTGTAGTGAAAACATGTGAAGCCAATTATAAACAAAAGATAGGTAATACATACACCACGCCAATGCAGGGAATCCACATGGAGATGACATGTCCGGGTACACCCGCGTCGCTCCCTAGTGACGTCACCCAGGGTGTATAGCGTCCCGGATCACGGAGTTCCAAGTCACATGACCTGTGAGTGCCATGTGATCGGCGTGATCCAGGGCGAATGCGCCGAGCGAATCTCCAGCTGTCAGCGGCCTGAGTATGCCCAGAACCGTCCGGGAAAAAGACTCCGCCATGTTGTTTAACCCCTTAAGGACAAAGCCTGAAATGGCCTTAAAGGAGAAGTCCGGCCAAAATTATTTTTTTATATGTTATTACTTATGGAAAGTTATACAATTTTCTAATGTACATTAATTATGGGAAATGCTCATATACTGCTATTTCCCTTAATTTAGTGTATCAGGAAGTGTTAGAATTCTCTCAGATCCAGTGACGTACCATTGACTTGTATATATAGTGCGCCCCTGCTGGACACTTCATAGGAATTACAGTGTATGTGAATGTAATGTTATGTACTGTACTTTTGTGACTTCATGAATACATTTATGGAATACTTTGGGGAGCAAGTGTCCTTGCTCCCTAAAGTATCCTATAAATGTATTCAATGAATACATTTGCAGGGCACCGAGCAGGGAGGGAGAGATGTGCCACCTACCTCCTGCCTCCCTCCCTCCCTGCTCGGTGCTGGGAACATATACACAGTACTACTCCCCCATTATCTGCAGATAATGGAGTAGTACCTGTGCTATTTCTATCACATCGCCGCCGCCGCTCACACAGGGGCTGCTTTTCATGCCCCCTCCTCCTCCGCTCCCCCTCCTGCTCCTGGCTTCAAACTAACTATCGCGCCACTGACTCCCACCCGCCCGCGACGCTCATCACTATCCGGCCGGCCTCTGCGCTTCCTGGTGTCCCCGGCCGAGGTAAGGACGGGCTGACGCGGCCGGCATGCAAGAGCAGAGAGCGACGGCTGGCCAGATAGTGTGAGGAACGGGGCGTGCGGGAGGGAGTTAGTGGCCGGCCAGATAGTAAGGAGCGGCACGGGCGGGTGGGAGTCATCGGCGCGATAGTTAGTTTGAAGCCAGGAGGAGGAGGGGGAGCGGAGGAGGAGGGGGCATGAAAAGCATATGTGCCCAGCACCGAGCAGGGAGGGAGGGGGGAGGTAGATGGCACTTCTCTCCCTCCCTGCTCGGTGCCCTGCAAATGTATTCATTGAATACATTTATGGGATACTTTGGGGAGCAAGGACACTTGCTCCCCAAAGTATTCCATAAATGTATTCATGAAGTCACAAAAGTACAGTACATAACATTACATTCACATACACTGTAATTCCTATGGAGTGTCCAGCAGGGACGCACTATATATAGACGTCAATGGTACTCATTGACTTCTATAGAGAGCGCCCCCTGCTGGACACTCCATAGGAATTACACCATTCGTCGTGACGCCACTGGATCTGAGAGAATTCTAACACTTCCTGATACACTAAATTAAGGGAAATAGCAGTATATGAGCATTTCCCATAATTAATGTACATTAGAAAATTGTATAACTTTCCGTAAGTGATAACATAAAAAAATAATTTTGGCCGGACTTCTCCTTTAACCCCTAGACGACCCTGGACGTAGGGTTACGTCATGGAAGTCTGTCCCCAGACGACCCATGACGTAACCTTACGTCCTGGGTGTTTTTCCCGCTATGAAGCGCGCTCCGGAGCGGAGCGCGCTTCACAGCAGGTGGGGGCCGGCTGCCATCAGCAGCCGGGACCTCACCGGTAATGACACGCGGCGCGACCGTGGCGTTTAAGTGTAAGTGACAGGGGGAGTCCCCTGTCACTTACCGATCGGGACCCCCGCAGTGTGACTGCGGGGGTCCCGATCGTTGAAACGGACTGCCAGAGGTCTCTTACCTGCCTCCGTGCGGTCCGATCGGCGATCTGCTACACTGAGCCTGCACAGGCAGGTTCAATGAGCAGATCGCCGATAACACTGATCAATGCTATGCCTATGGCATAGCAATGATCAGTGTATAAATCAAAGTAGTGAATGTAGAAGTCCCCCAAAGGGACTTCAAAAGTGTAAAAAAAAAAAAAGTTCAAAACACTATTACACTACCCCAAAACCCCTCCCCCAATAAAAGTCTAAATCACCCCCCTTTCCCATTATATAAATAAAACATATAAAAATGAATAAATAGATAAACATATAATATACCGTAGCGTGCGTAATTGTCCGATCTATTAAAATATAATAAGCGTCATTGCGAACGGTAAACGGCATACACGAAAAGAGGGGAAAAAGTGCGCGGATTACCGATTTTATGTTACATTATATATTTTAAAAAATCAATAAAAAGTGATCAAAACATCCGATCTTCACAAATATGGTATTAATAAAAACTAGAGATCATGGCGGAAAAAATGACACCCCATACAGCCCCGTAGGTGAAAAAATAAAAGCGCTATAAGTGTCACAATAGGCCCATTTTATTAATATTTAATTGCCAAAAAAAAGGATTTCATAAAAAATATATATATATATAACATTAGAGAATCTGTGTAACCTGCATATGGTTGTGTTCGGACTGACCTATAGAATAATAGTATCATGTCGCTGTTACCATATAGTGCATTACGTAGACACAGGAACCCCCCAAACGTTACCATATTGCATTCTGTTTTACGATTTCACCTATTTATATCTTCATCTATATCATAAAAATCAAAGTCTGTCTGTCTGTCCTCTATAGACTTCCAAACGCCTGAACCGTTTGACCCCAAATTTGGCACACAGATACATTGGGTGCCCGGGAAGGTTATTGCGAAGGTCCCGTCCCCGCCAGATGTACAGGAGGGGAGGGGGAGGGGAAAGAGAGGCGCCTCATAGAGATGAATGGGAAAATCTCCTCACTGCAAACACAGGTGATATAATTAGCTGCAGCAGACACGGCAGTTGGAGCCTTAGCAACCAATAGGATTACTGCTTTCATTTTCACAGGGAGCAATGGTTGCTAGGGAAGCTGCCTCACAACATCCACAGTAATAACTGGTAGACCCCCTACTCCATCTATACAGTACATGTATATACAGGACCCCCTACTCCATCTATACAGTACATGTATATACAGGGCCCCCTACTCCATCTATACATTACATGTATATACAGGGCCCCCTACTCCATCTATACAGTACATGTATATACAGGACCCCCTACTCCATCTATACAGGACATGTATATACAGGGCCCCCTACTCCATCTATACAGTACATGTATATACAGGACCCCCTACTCCATCTATACAGTACATGTATATACAGGACCCCCTACTCCATCCATACAGTACATGTATATACAGGGCACAACAGATATACCAAACTGTGACTGGGTAACACTGCTACACCAGACCTGACCAATACCGCCATACTGTGCTGGATAACACTGTCATACCAGACCTGACCAATACCGCCATACTGTGACTGGATAACACTGCCAGACCTGACCAATACCGCCATACTGTGACTGGATAACACCGCCACACCAGACCTGACCAATACCGCCATACTGTGACTGGATAACACTGCCACACCAGACCTGACCAATACCGCCATACTGTGACTGGATAACACTGCCACACCAGACCTGACCAATACCGCCATACTGTGACTGGATAACACTGCCACACCAGACCTGACCAATACCGCCATACTGTGACTGGATAACACTGCCACACCAGACCTGACCAATACCGCCATACTGTGACTGGATAACACTGTCATACCAGACCTGACCAATACCGCCATACTGTGACTGGATAACACTGTCATATAAGACCTGACCAATACCGCCATACTGTGACTGGATAACACTGCCATACCAGACCTGACCAATACCGCCATACTGTGCTGGATAACACTGTCATACCAGACCTGACCAATACCGCCATACTGTGACTGGATAACACTGCCATACCAGACCTGACCAATACTGGCAAACTGTGACTGGGTAACACCGCCACACCAGTCCTGACCAATACCACCATACTGTGACTGGATAACACCATCATATCAGACCTGACCGATACTGCCATACTGTGACTGGATAACACTGCTATACCAGACCTGACCAATACCACCATACCGTGACTGGATAACACCGCCACACCAGACCTGACCAATACCGCCATAATGTGACTGGATAACACCCCCATACCAGACATGACCAATACCGACACTCTGTGACTGAATAACACTGCCATACGGGTAAATACAACCCTGCAGGTATACAGGACACTACAGGTATACAGGACCCCAAAACTATACACTACAAGTGCACGGGACCTCCACAAAACTATATACTACAGGTATACAGGACCCCAAACTTTACACTACAGGTATACAGGACCCCAAAACTATATACTACAGGTATACAGGACCTCCACCAACTATATACTTCAGGTATACAGGACCTCCACCAACTATATACTTCAGGTATACAGGACCTCCACCAACTATATACTACAGGTATACAGGACCCCAAACTATACACTACAGGTATACAGGACCCCAAAACTATACACTACAGGTATACAGGAACTCCACCAACTATATACTACAGGTATATAGGACCCCAAACTATACACTACAGGTATACAGGACCTCAAAACCATACACTACAGGTATACAGGACCTACACCAACTCTATAATACAGGTATACAGCACCTTCACCAACTCTATACTACAAGTATACAGGACCCCAAATATACTATAGGTATACAGGAACTCCACCAGCTATATACTACAGGTATATCGGACCCCAAACTATACACTACAGGTATACAGGACCTCTACCAACTCTATACTATAGTTATACAGGACCCTCAAACTATTTACTACAGGTATACAGGACCCCCGAACTATATACTACAGGTATACAAGACCTCCACCAATTATACACTACAGGTATCCAGGACCCTCAAACTATAAACTACAGGTATACAAGACCTCCACCAACTATACATTACAGGTATACAGCACCAACTATATACTACAGGTATACAGGACCCCAGAACTATACAGTATAGGTATACAGGACCTTCACCAACTGTACACTGCAGGTATACAGGACCTCCCTCAACTATACACTATAGGTATACAGCCCCCCCAACTATGCACTACAGATATGCGAGACCCCTAAAAACTATACATTGTGGGTATACAGAACCCCTCCAACTATGCACTACAGGTATACACTAATTCCACTGATTAACTCAGATGAAACAATACATTTAGCTTGGCCTCCTGGGCACCTTAGAACAAATCTAATTAACACACTGACACTTTATACCCGGGCAGCGCCGGGTACATTTTCTAGTAAATAATATATTTGAAATTCCATCATACATGTTATGGTAAAATGAATGACGCCATTACAAAGTACAACTATTCCTGGAAAAAACAAGCACTTACATGGCTTGTAGATAGAAAACTGAGAGTGCTAGAGCTCTTAGAAGGGGAGGAGGGAAAAACGAAAGCACTAAGATCAAAATTTGCGCGGTCCACTGGGTCATTTTGGGCCTGGTCCTCAAAGGGTTAAGGACAGGGCCAATTGTCACTTTTGCGTTATCGTTTTTTCCTCCTCGCCTTCTAAGACCCATAACTCTTTCATTTTTCCACCTACAGGGCCATGTGAGGGCTTGTTTTTTTTCAGGAGCAGCTGTACTTTGTAATGGCATCTTTCAGTCTGCCATAAAATGAATGACGGAACCCCCAAAATATCATTTATGGGGTGAACTTGGGTCAAAGAATGTGATTCCGCAAATTTTGGGGGGGGGGCTCCATGTTTACATAATGCACTTTACAGTAAAAGTGGCATTTTTCCTTCCTTCTATAGGTCGGTCTGAACACAGCGATATGCATGGTTACTAGGTTTTCTAACGTTTTACTATTTTTATTAGCAGTAAAACATTTTTTCTGCAAATAGGCATATTTAAAATCGCGGTATTGTGACTCCTATAGCGCTTTTATTTTTTCACCTACGGGGTCGTATTAGGTGTCATTTTTTGTGTCATGATCTCTAGGTTTATTAGTAAAAAAATTTTCTAGATCAAACGTATTGATCGCTTTTTATTAATTTTTTTATACAAAAAATGTCATTAAAAAAAGGCAATCTGCGTTTTTTTTAGCGCTTTTTTTTCATGCCGTTCACTGTGCGGGAATAGTATTGTTTTATTTGAATAAATCGGACAATTATGCATGCTACGGTATATAATATACTAATTACCTTTATTACTTTCTATGTGTTTTATGTATGAAATGGGAAGGGGGGTGATTTACACTTTTATTGGGGGAGGGGCTTTGGGCATTTTGTAAAACTTTTATTGATTTATTTTTTTACACTTTTTTATAGTCCGGTCACTTATACTTAAACGCCACAATCACAGCGTTTAAAGGGTTAATGGCGGGCGGCCGCGTGATCGCAGCGGCCCGCCATTGAGGGTGAGGGCCTGGCTGCAGATAGCAGTCGATCCTGAGCCCCGTGAGCCTGCTCCATAGCCCGGAAGCGCACCAGGGCGTACATTTACGTCCTCATGCGTTAAGGCCCAGGCAGTGAGGGCGTAAATGTACGCCCTGTGTCGTTAAGGGTTAAGGGAAAAAGAGCCCTTATAACAATGTAGCATATGGGCAAGAATATTGTATACATGGAGATACTGGTGGCCGCACAGCAGATCTTGATGGCAATAAAGAGATCTAATACATAGGGGTATACATAGTAAAAATACATGGTGAGAATGCCTGTGGGGAAATATATAACCAGAGTAACCATATGTCTAGTATTGATGATCAATAAAAAAAGATTTATAATGAGGGAGGCAACCAGTACCAAATGGTAACGGGGCTGTATTGGTGTCATTGTCTGGTTGTTCCGGAGTTCCAAAAGCTAAGCAGCATGTCAACACAGGACACATGGATGAGCAACGACATCAGGTGACACCGCAATCATTAATGTCCTGAGAACCCATCTTGGGATCTACGCAAAACATGCAGAACATCCAGGTGAGTAACATGACCACATCGGCTCTGCTATGGCACCACAACAGTGACACCTCCTAAATTTGTACCTCGGGTTGACACTCCCTATGGGGCAGAACATAAGGGACTGTATGGAAAACTATTCATGATCCCAACATAATGAGCTAAACAAATGTAATTTAATATAGTTACCCATACATCACACAAAAAAAGGCTGGTGCAAAGAAAAAATAAAGAACAGCGCTAGATGAAGTAGATTGGCGTAAAAAAAAAAAAACCAGAACAGAAAGAAGTATATGTTTACATTCAGGCAGATGTGTGTAGTAGCTTGATAACACTCCAAATTCATTCTGAAAAAAAATATATGAGAAAGGAGAAAGTAAGTCTATATATAAGGTAAGTATACATAAGTTCAAAATATATGTTCACAGATCATATATATTCAAATGCCCAAATTATGGGCCAATACTTCATAGTTAATCGTTTAAAGATGTTGTATATTGGGAGCAAAAATGTATGAGGTGTAATGTATCAAAAATGCACCCATTTGGCATAAGGGGGGGGAGAGCTGTCAGCAAGGACCTTATCGGGCTAAAAAGAGAGAGAAGATAGGTGAAGAAGGAAAATAGAAGGAGAAGGAGAAAAGAAAAAAGGAATAGAAAAGAAACAAGAGGTGAGAAATGGGGGGGGAGGTGAGAAAAAAGAAAAAAGAGGAAGGGGAGATGGGGGGAGGAAAGGGGGGGGGAGGGGAGGGAAGGGCAAAGAAAAAAGGAAAAAGAACAGGTAAGAGAAAGAGTTAGTAGCCTGTGGCTGGTCCCATTTTGAAGTCTATGTTCATGCCCCTAGGTGTAAGGGTCTCCAGCTTGTAAATCCATTCTAGTTCTCGTTTTTTGAGAATGGACACCCTGTCCCCACCTCTTCTCGGTTTAGGTATGTGGTCCAAAATGGCAAATCTCAGGTCAGTCACCTTGTGGTTATGGCCCAAGAAATGTTTGGGGACAGGCAGCTCGCATTTCTGTGTACATATCGTGGATTTGTGTTGGTTTAGCCTGATTCTACATTCCCCAGTGGTTTCACCCACATATAGGGTCTTGCAAGGGCATTGTAGCACATACACAACAAAGTCAGTTCTACAAGTGACAAAATGTTTGATGGGAAAGGTGCGGCCTGTTCTAGGGTGTGTAAAGGACTCCCCTTCAACATCTGGCTGCAATGGCTACAATTGAGGCAAGGAAAACAACCAGTCTTAGGTCTAGTAATATGTGTCTGTCGAGTAGTTGTGGTGCTGCTTGGACCAAGATCTGCCCGGACCAATTTATCCCTCAGATTTTGAGGATGTCGGTAGGCCATGATAGAGGGATTACAAAACTCTGGAATCTGTGGGTAGGCCTTAGAAAGTGTGCCCCATTCCTTACGTATGATTCTAGCTATATTCCTACTGTATGTACCATAAGTGGAGACAAAAGCTAATCTAGTGGGCTTAGATTGTGTATCCTTGGGTCTGAGTAAATCCGTTCTATTCAAAGGAATGACCTTTTCTCTCTGTTTATGTACAATGCGTGTCGGATAGCCCCTGTCTAGGAACTTGCGACACATATTGTCAAGTTGTAATTCACACTGTTCTGGATCTTGAACTATTCTTTTAACTCTGAGGAGTTGGCTGTAAGACAGCAATTTTACCATAGAGCGTGGGTGATTGCTAGTAAAATATAGCAATTTGTTATGGTCTGTAGGTTTGGTATGTATGTCACTGCTGAGTTTATGATCATGTATTGAGATTACAGTGTCAAGGAAGTTGAGAGATGTTTTTGAAAATTCCTTGGTGAATTTGATGTCTACATGTACCTGGTTGAGGAACTCAAAGAACTCGCCCTCAGTACCGGTCTAGAATTGCCCCTCAGTACCGATCCAGATCACAAAAATGTCGTCTATGTATCTTCACCACTTTAGCACATGGGCGAAGTGGTAGGATACATAGACATGTGTCTCCTCCAGTGCCGCCATGAAGATATTGGCGTATGTGGGGGCCACGTTTGAGCCCATTGCGGTACCCCTCCGCTGGACAAAAAAATCATTCTGAAAAAGGAAATAATTTTCAGTAAGTATTATTTTCAAAAGTGCTAGCATGAAGTCAATGGCATGGTGTGAAAAGTCGCTTCTGCTTAGGACCTGTCTGATGACTATCAGGCCCCTAGTGTGGTTGATGGAAGTGTACAAGTCCTTTCCATCAAAGGACACGAGAATGCACTCTGGGATATCTTGTAGTTCAGATAATCTATTTAAGAAATCTGCAGTGTCCTGTATATATGATCTAGTTTCAACCGCATATGGGCGCAATACTTTGTCTAGAAATTGTGCTGGGGGATTGAAAACCGAATAGATCCCAGAAACTATCGGACAGGCAGGTGGTTTGTTCATAGATTTATGAATTTTGGGGAGACCGTACAGAACTGGGGTCACAGGAAACCTAACAGTCAGGAAGTCCTTCAGTCCTTTGTCAATGATATTTAGCATGTATGCTTCATCCACTAAGGTGTCAATGGTGTGTTTAATGGTCAGTTTAGGGTCATGTAATAGGGGTTCATTAACCTCCCTGTCAGTGAGTTTTCGAATCATCTATATAGTCAGAAGTATATTAGCCAAAAAAAACAGCATAAACAAAAGGCCACCACTGTTACATATAAAGACTACTTAATTAATATAAATAAGTGGGTACCGGCCTGAGTCGTAATGCTACCTCAATATAGCCCAAACATATACCAAAGAAAAAAACAAAATTGAGTAATGTAGCAAATAATTTTATTTATATCATCTTAAAATACAGAAATGAAAAAATTAATCAACTGTCACGTCCGGGGCAGGGAAGAGTGAGCCCTATTCTGAACCCAGACCCCTATCCCTACCTGCTTGGACGACCTGCCCTAAACAGCAGTCCCCAACTGGGCGGCGGTCCCTACACTGGCTAAGTGCAGGAGGGGAGATGAAACAGTACAAGTCTGGAGGAAGCAAGGGCAACAACAAAAACAGGAGAACTACAAGTCCCAGCAGACCTAACCGTTAAGGCTAGACAAAGGAGAAAGATAAACCAAATACCAACAAGCCAGGTCAAACCAGGAAGTCACGTCATACACAGAATCACAATCCAGAAGTACCACAAGTCCAAGCCAGAAGTCAAACAGAGAAAGCAGTCCAGGGAAACAAAGAACAAACCAAACAAGCCGAGTCAGAACCAGGAGGTCACGTCAAATCCAAATCAGAATCCAAAAGGCAAGTCCACAATATAGATGAAGAGGTCAAACACAGAAAGGAGCACACAATAAACGCACGAGCCAGCCAAAAGACTTGATCACGGGCGAGGCATGGAAGCCTCCACCTGTTTAAATCAGAGCAGGGAGGGAGTAAGGAGGGAGCATCAGCTCTGATTGGACCGGCGTCTCTGTACTCTGACAGGCTGAACAGCATGCCTGTCAGACAGTCCAGACGCCTCCCCCCTTTCCAGCTGATCGTCACATGATCGCGGGAATCACGGGCATGCGCATCACCAGGTATCTGAAAATGGAAGCATTTTCAGATACCTGGTGATGCGCATGCCCGCCTCCACTCACGGACTTCTCTGCTGTGGTTGCTCGGCAACCCGGAACGACGCTGATTCCCGCGATCATGTGACGAGTCACGTGACCGGGAGTCATGACGTACTTCCGGAGAGCGACCTAGCCATGATAGGAAGTGGGTGTGCGGCGTTCATGCGCTGCCGAGCCACAGGTGATTGTTTAACACTGAGTTACGATTGGAGGATTGGGGTATATAAGACCCCCCCTGCTAGGACGTCATCACCCCCGGACGAAGGACACGAAACGCGCGTCGGGGTGGTGGCGTCCTGGAGAGTGAGCGGACTTTTGTGATATATTGGTAATATGAGCGATTCCTATATGGGGTGGGAAGGGTGTTCACACCAGATATAGGGGTTTGTTCCCCATGTAACATAATTTTTTGCACATAGCACTTTATACCCGGTCCCAGTGTTCTTTCTTATGAGTTGCTCCTATATATTTAAGTATATGTGATATCTCTCCAGGATTGCCACCCTGTTTTTATAGTGTTGATTCATTTTTTCATTTCTGTATTTTAAGATGATATAAATAAAATTATTTGCTACATTACTCAATTTAGTTTTTTTCTTTGGTATAAAGTCAGAAGTATCCATGATCACCACAGCCCTGCCCTTGTCCGCCGGCTTGATGGTCCCAGACCTGTCACGTCTAAGGTTCTCTAGTGCTTTTTTCTCTTTGTGAGACATATTGGGGGTGGAGGAACGTATGTTCTTTTAAGATTGACAATTGGCGTTTGGTGGTCAACAAAAATGTGTCTATCACCGGATGCTTGAGAGGTGGATAGAATCCACTCTTGTTGCGTAGACCCACTTCCTGTAAAATGAGTTCACTAGGCATGAACTCTTCCCTCCTCCTAGTTTGTTGTTGAGAAAACCAGACTTTGAGCTTAATGTGTCTGATCAATTCATACAAATCAAATTCAATTTGAAACCACCCATGCTCTATGGTAGAATCGCTGCCTTACAGCCAACTCCTCAGAGTTAAAAAAAAATAGTTCAAGATCCACAATAGTGTGAATTACAACTTGAAAACATGTGTTGCAAGTTCCTAGACAGGGGCTATCCGACACACATTGTACATAAACAGAGAGAAAAGGTCATTCCTTTGAATAGAACGGATTTACTCAGACCCAAGGATACACAATCTAAGCCCACTAGATTAGCTTTTGTCTCCACTTATGGTACATACAGTAGGAATATAGCTAGAATCATACGTAGGGAATGGGACACACTTTCTAGGGCCTACCCACAGATTCCAGAGTTTTGTAATCCCCCTATCATGGCCTACAGACGCCCTCAAAATCAGAGGGATAAATTGGTCTGAGCAGATCTTGGTCCAAGCAGACCCATAACTACTAGACAGACACATATTACCAGACCCAAGATGGGTTGTTTTCCTTGCCTCAATTTTAGCCATTGCAACCAGATGTTGAAGGGGAGTCCTTTATACACCCTAGAACAGGCCGCACCTTTCCCATCAAACATTTTGTCACTTGTAGAACTGACTTTGTTGTGTATGTGCTACAATGCCCTTGCAAGACCCTATATGTGGGTGAAACCACTGGAGAATGTAGAATCAGGCTAAACCAACACAAATCGTCGATATGTACACAGAAATGCGAGCTGCCTGTCCCCAAACATTTCTTGGGCCATAACCACAAGGTGACTGACCTGAGATTTGCCATTTTGAACCACATACCTAAACCGAGAAGAGGTGGGGACAGGGTGTCCATTCTCAAAAAACGAGAACTAGAATGGATTTACAAGCTGGAGACCCTTACACCTAGGGGCATGAACATAGACTTCAAAATGGGACCAGCCACAGGCTACTAACTCTTTCTCTTACCTGTTCTCTTTGCCCTCTGCGGCCTTTTCCTTTACCTTTCCCCTTTTTTCTTTCCCCTCCCACCCCCCCCCTTTCCTCCCCCCCTCCATCTCCCCTTCTCTCCCCCCCCCCATTCCTCACCTCTTGTTTCTTTTCTATTCCTTTTTTCTTTTCTCCTTCTCCTTCTATTTTCCTTCTTTACCTATCTTCTCTCTCTTTTTAGCCCAATAAGGTCCTTGCTGACAGCTCTCCCTCCCCTTATGCCAAATGGGTGCATTTTTGATACATTACACCTTATACATTTTTGCTCCCAATATACAACATCTATAAACGATTTTTTTCTCCAAACATACAACATCTATAAACGATTAACTATGAAGTATTGGCCCGTAATTTGGGCATTTGAATATATATGATCTGTGAACATATATTTTGTTCTTATGTATACTTACCTTATATATAGACTTACTTTGTCTTTTCTCATATTTTTTTTTTCAAAATGAAATTTTTTTTCCAGAATGAATTTGGAGTGTTATCTAGCTACTACACGCATCTGCCTGAATCAAAACATGGACTTCTTTCTGTTCTGTTTTTTTTTTTTTTTACGCCAATCTACTTCATCTAGCGCTGTTCTTTATTTTTTCTTTGCACCAGCCTTTTTTGTGTGATGTATGGGTAACTATATTAAATTACATTTGCTGATTTGCTGACATGCAGACTTCTGTTGAGTGTGTATATATATATATATATATATATATATATATATATATATATATATATAAATACACTCACCGGCCACTTTATTAGGTACACCATGCTAGTAACGGGTGGTCTTCTGCTGCTGTAGCCCATCTGCCTCAAAGTTCGAGGTACTGTGCGTTCAGAGATGCTCTTCTGCCTACCTTGGTTGTAACGGTTGGCTATTTGAGTCACTGTTGCCTTTCTATCAGATCGAACCAGTCTGCCCATTCTCCTCTGACCTCTGGCATCAACAAGGCATTTCTGCCCACAGAACTGCCGCTCACTGGATGTTTTTTCTTTTTTGGACCATTCTCTGTAAACCCTACAGATGGTTGTGCGTGAAAATCCCAGTTGATCAGCAGTTTCTGAAATACTCAGACCAGCCCTTCTGGCACCAACAACCATGCCACGTTCAAAGGCACTCAAATCACCTTTCTTCCCCATACTGATGCTCGGTTTGAACTGCAGGAGATTGTCTTGACCATGTCTACATGCCTAAATGCACGGAGTTGCCGCCATGTGATTGGCTGATTAGAAATTAAGTGGTAACGTGCAGTTGGACAGGTGTACCTAATAAAGTGGCCGGTGAGTGTGTGTATATATATATATATATATATATATATATATATATATATATATATATGTTAGCTCATGATGTTGGGACCATGAAAATTTTTCCATACAGTCCCTTATGTTCTACCCCATAGGGAGGTTCAGCCCGAGGTACAAATTTATGGAGGGGGCAGATGTCACTGTTGTGGTGCCATAGCAGAGCCGATGTGGTCATGTTACTCGCCTGGATGTTCTGCATGTTTTGCGCAGCTCCCAAGATGGGTTCTCAGGACATTAATGACTCCGGTGTCACCTTATGTCGTTGCTCATCCATGTTTCCTGTGTTGACATGCTGCTTAGCTTTTGGAACACCGGAACGACCAGACAATGACACCAATACAGCCCCGTTACCATTTGGTACTGGTTGCCTCCCTCTTTATTATAAATCTTTTATTATTGATCATCAATACTAGACATATGGTTACTCTGGTTATATATTTCCCCACAGGCATTCTCACCATATATTTTTTTTTACTATGTATACCCCTATGTATTAGATCTCTTTATTGCCATCAAGATCTGCTGTACGGCCAACAGTATCTCCATGTATACAACAATCTTGCCCATACGCTACATTGTTATAAGGGCTCTTTTTCCTTTATACAACATGGCGCCGTCTTTTTCCCGGACGGTTCTGGGCATGCTTGCGCCGCTGACAACTGGAGATTCGCTCGGCGCATGCGCCCTGCATTACGCTGATCATATGGCACTCACAGGTCATGTGACTTGGACCTCTGTGATCCGGGACGCTATGCACCCTGGGTGACGTCACTAGGGAGCGACGCGGGTGTACCCGGACATGTCATCTCCATGTGTATTCCCTGCATTGGCGTGGTGTATGTATTACCTATCTTTTGTTTATAATTGGCTTCACATGTTTTCACTACACTTAATCATGTTTTTTCTATGGTTTATGAACTCTGTATGTACTTATCACTTATGATGACCATGGAATCATGGTCTCCTATCATGTTCGCTATTTGATATGCACGGTTTTACTAGCACTACATGACAGATCACGTAATTTTTGCAATATTTACATCTTTTTTGATTTGATTGATTGATGAATTGTAATCCTGAACACATGTATATATACCTAGCATTTGGAGTGTATTGTATCACTGCTTGAGAAAGGCTACACATTGAGCCAAACGTTGCACTGGTGTGATTAAAAGTGGAGCCTGCAACTAGATGCTCGTTCTCTGCAGTCATACTTCAAAATATGAGAAGAAGCAGTTCAGACTGGAGCTGAGCTCAGAATTAAGGCCCTATTCCAAGGAACGATTATCGGCCGTTACGGACGATAATCGTCCCGTGGAATAGAAGGCAACGATCAGCCGACATCGCTCATGTCGGCTGATTGTTGCAGTCAATTTTTTTTTAACGTGTTGAAAAACAAGCGACTGATATAGCAGCGATCTGCTGCAGTCACTCCGTGGAATAGGAGCGGCGGCGGCAGACCGCCACTATCCTCTATGAGCTGCCCGGACGATCTAGCGATCACCCGGGCAGCACCCCCCTGCAGCACCTCGCGGCCCACTCACCTGCTCGCTGGTGCTGCGTGCAATAGCGGCAGCAGTGAGCAGGGAACGAGGAGCAAACAAGCGCTAATAGCGCTCCTTTGCTTTGCATAGCATGGAATAGGGGCTTTAGGAATGGAGCAAGATCCATACTGTTAGAACGAAGCGATAAGGTGGCAGACAGCTAGGGAGTGCAGACATGGTTTGCTGAAGCACAGCAACAAATGAGCACAAAAATGCAGAGGTGGTGGCTATATATAGATGATCAGGTGAACAGCCTGGAATTCTCCAGAACCTGTGGGCTGAGGTATAAATACACGTGAACAGGCACACAGCTGCCACTAGAGGAAGCACAATCCTCCTGGAGGCTAGCTCAGAATAGGAGAAACTGCCACAAGACAAGCATAATAAGTAAAAGCAGGAGAGTGTACAGGTGACCACAGGATAGAGTGACCTTCAGCAGGTAGGGGATAACAGACACGACCGCGTGCTGTGACACCTTACAAGCTTACTGCTTGTCAGGAAACACAAGAAGGTGCAGCAGAGATGTAAATGCATTGAAACTAATAGGGAAACACCAAGTGAAAGGGTTAGAAAAGGTGGCACCAGGACAAGTTAAATTAAAAGTAAAATAGCAGTTTGTGTGCATAACGAATATGCTACTAAAGCCATTATTCTCTTACTCCAGTTCAAAGGTTGATGCAGGAGCATCACAGAATTAATTTTTTTAATATCACGTTTATACACTTCAATAACCTGTGATATAAGAGTGAAATGGGTCCCTTTAAGAGCGACCTGGGTCCCTTTAAGAGCAAAATATGTCCCTTTAAGAGCAAAATATGTCCCTTTAAGAGCAAAATGGGTCCCTTTAAGAGCGAAATGGGTCCCTTTCAGTGAGATCTGGTTCCCTTTAAGAGCAAACTGGGTCCCTTTATGAGCGACCTGGGTCCTTTTAGGAGCGACCTGGGTCCCTTTAAGAGCGACCTGGGTCTCTATAAGAGCGAAATATGTCCCTTTACGAGCAACCTGGGTCCCTTAAAGAGCGACCTGGGTCCCTTTAAGAGCGACCTGGGTCCCTTTAGGAGCGACATGGGTCCCTTTAGGAGCGACCTGGGTCCCTTTAAGAGCGACCTGGGTCTCTTTAGGAGTGACATGGGTCCCTTTAGGAGCGACCTGGGTCCCTTTAGGAGCGACCTGGGTCCCTTTAAGAGCGACCTGGGTCCCTTTAAGAGCGACCTGGGTCCCTTTAAGAGCGACCTGGGTCCCTTTAATAGCGACCTGGGTCCCTTTAAAAGCGACCTGGGTCCCTTTAAGAGCGACCTGGGTCCCTTTTAGAGCGACCTGGGTCTCTATAAGAGCGAAATATGTCCCTTTACGAGCAACCTGGGTCCCTTAAAGAGCGACCTGGGTCCCTTTAAGAGCAACCTGGGTCCCTTTAGGAGCGACATGGGTCCCTTTAGGAGCGACCTGGGTCCCTTTTAGAGCAAAATGGGTCCCTTTAAGAGAGACCTGGGTCCCTTTAAGAACGAAATATGTCCCTTTAAGAGTGAAATGGGTCCCTTTAAGAGCGAAATGGGTCTCTTTAAGAGTGACCTGGGTCCCATTAAGAGCGAAGGGACCCAGGTCGCTCTTAAAGCGACCCAGGTCGCTTCTAAAGGGACGGTAGCCAAGTTGCTCTTAAAGGAACGGCACCCAGGATTAAAGTTTCTCTTAAAAGGAAGTCACTGGTAAAGGGGCGCTCTGGAAGTCACTGGTAAAGGGGCCCTTTTTTCAAGCACTATGTATTTCCCTGGAAATGCAAATCTAGTTTATTATTTATTTTTTTAAATAAATTGTTTATTTCAATAAACAGTAAAAAAAAAAAAAAAAAAAAAAAAAACAACCTCTGTTGGATAGTAAACTGTTATAAATCAGGTGTCAGAAAATGAAATTACAGAACTGTAAAAAAGTACTTTACAATAACTAAAGGGGCAAAAGTTGTACAACAGAACATTCCCAGTTAAACTCAGAAGCCCCACACCATTCCATGACTTTAAGTGAGTCATACACCGTTTCCATTCTGTCAGCAAAAACCCTTTTCTGGCTGAGGGAAGTTCAATAATCATACTCATAACTAAACACCAAGACACACACTTAAGACAAACACAAGACACAAAACAGGTGCAAGCGGATAGGGAGAGGGCGGAACAAAGAGGAAGGAAGGGGAAGCTAGCCGGAAGTTCCTGGTGACTCGTAAAAGGAATCCCAGAGGGACCAATCATTTTTGGAACTCTCTACTTTACCCTCCTGGGAGGCAGACAAGTATTCCTATAAATGTCATGGATCGATTGATCAATTCATCTGCCGATGTGATAGATATATTTTAAGAGTGTTAAAAGTCAAAAGTTAAACATTCGAATTTTACCTGTTTCACCAATGGTAGAACCGAAGGTAACTACTTTTGTAGCGGCCATAGCCATAGAAGCAGGGACCAGTAGAGAGCAGTGAGGACTAGAAGCCATTGGAATAACATCTGCAGGGGATCAAGGGAGGTGAGTATGGTTTGTTATTTTAAAGCACCACCACTCCTTAAGAAAAAAAATATATTGCCAGGGTATCCCTTTATTGTGCAGAATCTGAACACATTTAGTTTCATAGGCAGTGAGAAACTGTGAATGGAGAAAACATGTATTAACCCCTTAAGGTCTGGGACAATTTTCATTTTTGCGTTTTCATTTTTTTCCTCCGCATTAAAAAGGCCATAGCACAGCAATTGTAGTTTTTTACCTACAGACCCGCATAAGCCCCTATTTTTTGCGCCACTAATTGTACTTTGCAATGGCAGACTTAATGTTTGCATAAAATATGCTGCTAAACCAGAAAAATTTTATATGAGAGGTGAAATTGAAAAAAAAAGAAAAGGGGCAGGCATGTCTGGTGATGAACAACCAAAACAAACAACCCTTAAATGATTAAATAAAGAAATCACATACCAATAGATATGACCAAAAATCTAAATCCTTTATTCGTACATAAATCCCAAACCTATTCCATAAAAACTACATATACACATGAGACACTTAAAAACAGGGTGCAGGGGATCATATACCAATACATAGCAAAAATCGCATTAGTTTACACAAAAAAGGGGAAAATTAAAGATTACATAAATAATGGGATTCCAGATGGCTAAATCCTTATACCTTATGTGCAAAACTTCTAATAAATAACTGGTACCGAGTTTGGAAACAATATGAATCATATGGCTAATATTGCCAACGGAAAAACTCAAACCCTCAGAACATGCCAAACACATGGAATCCCACACCCAGGGGTGATTCTAGCCTCTCTGCTGCCCGAGGCGAACTATAGAATGACACGCCCCCCCCCCCCCCCGTCAATCCGCCCACATTATAATCCACTACTGCCCCCCCCCCCCACTGCTGTCCCCACTAAACATAATGTTTGGTCCCTTTCTGCACAGAGGATGTCAGGAGAGGAGGGGGCTGACTTTATAGGAGAGGTCCCAGCAGCACAGAGGATGTCAGGAGAGGAGGGGGCTAATCCTATAGGAGAGGTCCCAGCAGCACAGAGGATGTCAGGAGAGGAGGGGGCTAATCCTATAGGAGAGGTCCCAGCAGCACAGAGGATGTCAGGAGATGAGGGTGCTAATCCTATAGGAGAGGTCCCAGCAGCATAGAGGATGTCAGGAGAGGAGGGTGCTAATCCTATAGGAGAAGTCCCAGCAGCACAGAGGATGTCAGGAGAGGAGGGTGCTGATCTTTTAGGAGAGGTCACAGCAGCACAGAGGATGTCAGGAGAGGAGGGTGCTGATCTTTTAGGAGATGGTCCCCCTCTTCCCCCCCTTATAGATGGTCCTCCTCTTCCCCCCCTTATAGATGGTCCCCCCCCCTTATAGATGGTCCCCCTCTCCCCCCTCCCTTATAGATGGTCCCCCTCTCCCCCCTCCCTTATAGATGGTCCCCCTCTCCCCCCTCCCTTATAGATGGTCCCCCTCTTCCCCCCCTTATAGATGGTCCCCCTCTCCCCCCCCTTATAGACAGTCCCCCTCCCGCCCCTCCCTTATAGATGGTCCCCCTCTTTCCCCCCTCCCTTATAGATGGTCCCCCTCCCGCCCCTCCCTTATAGATGGTCCCCCTCTTTCCCCCCTCCCTTATAGATGGTCCCCCCCTTATAGATGGTCCCCTTCCCCCCCCATAGATGGTCCCCCTCTTCCCTCTCCCCCTCCCTTATAGATCGTCCCCCTCTTTCCCCCCTCCCTTATAGATGGTCCCCTTCCCCCCCTCCCTTATAGATGGTCCCCTCCCCCCCCCCCTGCACAGCAGATAAAACAAAAACAACAAACAGCACACAACTCACCTGCCATCCGTTCCCCCGTCGAGCCTCTCTGGTCTGGTCCCGGCTGATGTGCGGCTGCCCGGGGTGTCCCGTCCTGTCCCCGGCAGCGCGCGCAACAGAGAGCTCCCCGTGTGCCTGTGGCTGTGACTTCCGGCGCACGGGGATCTCTCTGATGCGCGCGCTGCCGGGGACAGGATGGGACACCTCCGGCAGCCGCACATCAGCCGGGGGACTAAGGCTGCATTCCCACGTTCCGTGATCCTGACGGATCACGGACGTGGAATGCATTTACCGGAGTCCCCCACGCCCGGACAGCATCTGTAATGAGATGCTGTGAGCGGGGGAGACTGTATTCATAAGCGCCGCGCGGCTGATTCATTACAGCGCGACGCTTATGAATACAGTCTCCCCCGCTCACAGCATCTCATTACAGATGCTGTCCGGGCGCGGGGGGACTCCGGTACATGGTACGATCAGTGGCGGATTATAATGTGGGCGGCCGCCCGAACCGCTCATATTATAATCTGCCACTGAATGCCGCCCCCATGACAACAGCTGGTGGCGCCGCCTGAGGCAGACGACTCAGGTCGCCTCATGATTGCGGCGCCCCTGCCCACACCCCCTTGTATTACAACCCCTGCACCTCACCCTCCAACGCGTTTCGTAGACCTTTCTTAAGGAGTGGTCACCTTTTAGCCATCTGGAATCCCATTATTTATGTAATCTTTTATTTTCCCCTTTTTTGTGTAAACTAATGCGATTTTTGCTATGTATTGGTATATGATCCCCTGCACCCTGTTTTTAAGTGTCTCATGTGTATATGTAGTTTTTATGGGATAGGTTTGGGATTTATGTACGAATAACGGATTTAGATTTTTGGTCATATCTATTGGTATGTGATTTCTTTGGCAAGAAACGAAACTTGATTCCTCCAGCTCATGTAAAATTCCACTTTATTAATTCCAAAAGTCTAAAATAATAGCCGACGCGTTTCGAGCCTACTTAGCTCTTAGTCATGGCATCTATACAGTTAGACAAACAGACTAAGTGTTAATGTACAAAGGTTACAAACGTGGTTAAAAACATATATATATACACACACATAGAAAAACAAACACAGGAGGAGATTTTTGTACATCATAATTAATCATATTCTTGTGACCATGATTGATGGGATTGTGTTCTCTCTGTCCTTGACGACCGCCAAACCTACAAATCCTTAGCTACTGACCCCACGGCCAGATGTAAGAAGCTACTGGTGTCATTAATAAACCATGGAGTGAATGAGGGTTTGCTTACCGACAGGGAAGCTAAATTCTTAGTACCAGATAACCCCGTGATGCCCATCTTCCATGGTTTACCCAAAATACACAAGGGGGTATCCCCGCCCCCGTTGAGACCTATTTTAGCGGGCATCGGCTCTCTCAATGAGAACCTCTGTTCGTGGATCGATTCACTTCTTCAGCCTTTGGTTCTTGGAATCCCTGGCTACATACGAGATAGCTGTAACGCCTGGAGTAGTGGATCCACTGGACCGTCACCAGCGATGGCACTAACCTCACCAGGGAGCGGAGTCTAAGGGGCCGCTGGTTTTCACCAGAGCCCGCCGCAAGGCGGGATGGACTTGCTGCGGCAGGCGACCCCCAGGTCGCTACCCCTGGCTTGGTTGCTAGTGACGGCAGGCGAGGCGTGGCAGGAGCAGTTGGCAGGAGATGGTGCTGGCAGAGGTCTGTAGGCGTAACCGCAGGTGACAGGCTAAACACAGGAGCAATGGAGTGACAGGGGAGCAGGAACCAGGAACAAGGACTAGGGACCAGGTAGCGGATAGGAAACAGGAACAACAGGGGGCTGGGCCAAACGCTATGGGAAGCATGTAGAGGCTCCAACACAAGGGACAGGGCATGCTGGGATTTATAGGGAGTGATAGGTGCAATTAACCAATTAAGGGCGGATTGGCCCTTTAAATCTGAGACAGCCGGCGCGCGCGCGCCCTAGGAGGTGGGGACGCGCGCGCCGGCCGGCACAGACGGAGCCAGGAGCGAAGGAGAGGTGAGGCGCCCCCAAGGGCCGAACTAGCAGCGGGGCCGGGTCCCTGCACAAGGACGCCGGCGGCTGCATGGGGCGGGAGGAGGTCGCGGCGGTGGCCCGGAACACGGGACGCCGCCGCGGCCGTGACAATAGCAAAGAGGTTCTTCGAGTTTTTGATAGTTTCAAGTGGGAGGGGAATTTCTCATGGTTGACTTGCGATGTCACCGCGTTATATTCTTCGATCCCACACGATGTAGCCATCACAGCAGTGGCACATCACCTGTATAAATATAGTCCCTATGCTGAGGAACTATGCGAGTTTATACTGGATGCAATCAAGTATCTATTGGCCAAAATTTTTTCTCCTTTGATGGGGTTTTTTATATGCAGATGGTGGGTGCACCAATGGGTGCGAAATTTTCACCATCGCTGGCAAACCTGGTAATGGCGTGGTGGGAGGAGGTGGCCATCTACTCTGAAGAAAATATATTCGGTGGCAGCATTGGATGGTATGGGCGATACATCGACGACATACTGATTGTGTGGTCGGGCGATGTGTCGTCCATACCATCCTTTGTTGCCATGATCAATAATACAGTTCTCCATGCTATGAGCCAGCACCCCAGACATACCATTCAGTCCATACCTGTGGGTGAATTCATTCGTACAGCGAGAGCCTGCTCTAATATGGAGACAGCCCATCGTCAAATTCAATAAACCGAATTGAGGTTGAGAGAGAGGGGATACTCTCCACAGAACCTCAATAGAGCCAAAAGGTTAGTCACCAAGAAACCTAGAAGCCATTATCTTGGAACTAAAAGTAATGACAGCAGAAAAAGGAGGGACAAATTCAATGGAGGAGTATTCTTTTGTACCCCTTATAGCAAAGAGTATGAGGCGATCAGAACTATTGTGAAAAAACATTTGGGCATCTTTCGGCATGATGAAGCCTTGGCCGATATTCTGGATGAAGGATGCCATTTTGTTTCCCGCAGGGGTCCCTCTTTGGGCACACTGCTCTCCCCGAGTCTATTTACCAATACGAAATCCACCAGGAATTTGAGGTCTACCAAAAAGGGAGGTTTTTCCCTATGTGGGAAACCCCGGTGTGGGATGTGTCGATATGCCACCAGATGCAAAACTTTTGGTTCCAGCAATGGAGGAAAGACCTATAACATCAATCATCATCTTAGTTGTGAGTCCGATCACATTATATATGTCATCTATTGTCGTGAATGTGACCTACAGTATGTGGGATGTTCCATTAGAAAGTTAAAAATAAGAATTGATGAACATATCAGTAGCATCAAGCATGGAGGGGTACAGCTATCTGGAGCGGCCAGACATTTTTGCACAGTTCATAAGGGTAGCCTTGACATGTTTAGCTGTTTTGGTATAGATAGAGTCCAGGAACCCATTAGGGGTGGTGATTGGAGAATGAAACTGCTTAGAAAAGAAGCCGAGTGGATTTTTAAACTAGGTACATGGACACCACATGGACTCAATATCAGAAGTGATTTAATGTTGCTATATTGATAGATCATCCAGCCCCAACGCTGTTTGCATCATATTGCCTTTGCCTTCTTTGCGTTCTAAGCATAGCTTTCTTGCATGTCTTTTGGACTTGGACTTTTTTTTCTTATTTTTGGGATTTTGTATATGGGACTATTGCAGGAATTCGATATTGTTGCTTAAATCTCTTTTTTTCATACAGTTTTTGTTTTTGATGTATATATGTACATATGATTACTATTTGGGATTTATGTCTGAACATGCTATTCATATTCTTTAGATTTGACCCTTAGTTGTCTTCTATTGCCATTCCCCTAGCGTATGCGTTCCACACTGGAGCGCACCGCTACTGAATCCCCAGACAGTTGAGATCTTGCATTGCCGGCGGTGGAATGCATATTGCGTTCCACCGAGCGGATATGACGTAGGATGCCACTTCCGGTTTTATCGTATATCCGGACCGGCATATGGCCATTTGCTCCAGACGCCGGCTAGGTGAGCGGCGGCGTGCATCATTTCTCCTGCAGTCATGGTCCCGGAGGTCAGTGAGTTAGTGTGGATTTGCTCTGTGTGTGCATGTTTTCTTTCTGACTGTTTCTTTATTGCATCTTATTGTATTTGGCTGTTTGTATGAACATCTTGAACATAGCCAGGTCATTGTATCTATGTTATTTCAGAGCACAGACGCCTCTTGGTGACTCATGGGATGGGTTATATTCATTTCCCCTAGATTATTGCGGATCCAGGTATTATGTCTTTTCTTCCCTCATTATATATATTAACGTATCATACATCAATTCCATATTAGATTGTACATTTAATCTGCTTCATGAATTCGCAGCTAGTATATGGCTCACCACACCTATTAACTATTTATAGATTACATAGCATTATTCATATATTTCTTTTTGGTTTACTGCTATTGGAGTCAACTAATTATGATGTAACACGGGTTGCTGTATTGGATACTAGATAAGCATCAATCATGGTCACAAGAATATGATTACTTATGATGTACAAAAATCTCCTCCTGTGTTTGTTTTTCTATGTGTGTGTATATATATATGTTTTTAACCACGTTTGTAACCTTTGTACATTAACACTTAGTCTGTTTGTCTAACTGTATAGATGCCATGACTAAGAGCTAAGTAGGCTCGAAACGCGTTGGATATTATTTTAGACTTTTGGAATTAATAAAAAGGAATTTTACATGAGCTGGAGGAATTAAGTTTCGTTTCTTGCCATTGATACCCCGGAATCCAGGGGCTTCATCCCCCGTGCTCTATTTTCCTACGTGATCCAAGAAAGCATGAATATCACTGGGAGCTGACCGCAGTTACTGTTTTTCTATATGTGATTTCTTTATTTAATCATTTAAGGGTTGTTTGTTTTGGTTGTATATGAATTAAACCCTTATCAGTAAATATTGGTCAGAGACCCTAATATAGGTTGGTGATGAAACGGGTAATTTCAAGGACCTATTTTATTGAATATGAATTATTTGTGAAGTAAAGATATTTGTTTGTTATATTAATGACTTGGATTTTCCCAGGGATGCTTTAAGATAATACTAAGCAGCTAACACATGGAGCCTAGGACTGTGCACTGTGATTGCCTCACCATCTTCATGTTCCAGTTAAAGGGGTCTTCATCACAGTAAAGTGGCGGGTAGCAGTGAGATAGTTCTGGCCCATGTCTACCAATTTTAGATTACAATGGAAGCGGAGTAACAGCAGGTGAAACAGGTCCATCAGAGGAATGACCCTAGAAATTACTCAGGATGTCAGAATGGTAATGTCATCCAGGGACGGGAACAGTGGTTAAGCACAGGAGAATGGATCTTCAGTAGGGTAATTGGGGCCCTTAAAGTGACACTGTCACCCCCTTTTTGCATTCTGGTAAATTAAGCAGTTTTCATACCTTACTTTATATCATACGTCATGGTGCTTGTTCAAGTAAAAATTGATCTTTTATCACCTGCAGATTGTGCTAAGTGGGCGGGGCTTCACAGGACCATCGCCTCTTAACCCCGCCCGTAGCACCCCCATTGGTCCCGCCCCTTTGTGAGGTCATTGGCACATAGGCCCTGCCCCCTCGACGCCCATTGGTATGGGCTGACCTAGAGGGGGTGGGGCCTAGAACTTTAGGCCAGTCTGTTTCAATGATAGGCCAGAGGCGGGGCCTATGTGCCTATGATGTCATGGAGGGGTGCCCACTTAGCACAATCTGCAGTTCATAAAAGATCACTTTTTACTTGACTAAGCACCATGAAGTATGATATAAAATAATGTATGAAAACTGCTAAATTTACTCTTTACACCTGTGTAGAGAAGTTAGATTGCAAAGAGGGGGTGACAGTGTCACTTTAAGGTAGACTGGCTTTGCTAGAATGGCAAGCCAGAACTTGCCGCCCCCCTTTATTGCTGTCTGGCTGAGTGCTGTATGGCAGACAGCTGGGGATCTCACATTATCTGTGAATCCCAGTGACCTAGCACTTCACCTGAGTCCTGTGATTGTTTTAGTCCTGAGATTTAACCCCTTAATGACCGCGGGCGTAAATGTATGCCCCCGCAGCCTGTGCCTTAATGCAAACGGGCGTACATTTACGTCTGCGGTTTACCCGATCGCTGTGTGTACGGGGGGTGGTTAACCCCCCCGTGCCGACGATCGCTGCTATTGGCTGATCAATTCAGATCAGCCAATAACAGCGATCTTCAGCTTTCCGGGTCATCGGTGACCCGAAAAGCAATGGCGGTTGGTGCTGTCCGGCATAGCACTGACCACCATAACTGTTAATTGTTAACTTGTTAACTGTTAATTACTGCTAAGTAATGGTGGCCACGGTGCCATGTCCCGATCGCCGTTTCTCACAGCGATAAATGTCCCTAAAAAGTGTAAAATACCTGCTCTGGACACCTCAGCTAGGTAGTTGAGGTGTTCAGAGCAGGTATTTGGGCCATACTCACCTGATCCAGGGTCAGGAGCGATGTCTTCCGGGTCCTGCGGCATCCTCTTCTTCCTCGTCGTCCATCTTCGGCTTTTTCCTGTCCTCCGTCGTCTATCTTCGGCTTTTCTCGCCTCCCCCGTTGTCTAACTTTGGCTTTTTACGGCTTTTGCCTCCTACTGCCCCCTAGCGGCTGATAAGTGTATATAATACACTTATCAGTAGCTATAGGGTTGTAGGGAGTGTTTTTTTTTTACGCACCCTACCGCCGCTGAGTGCTGATCAGCATCGCACGTAAGTGGGCTTCTAATCAGCAACTCCTCTTTTTTGGCGTACTTTTTTTTTTAATATATCCTATTGCCACTGTCTGCTGATCCTTTTTTCCTCCATTCATCCTCATCATCATCATCATCCAGTGACGTGTCTGGGGGTAGCGTAGCGTATGCTGCCCCAAACATGTCTATCCCCCCAGTACCTTCCCAATAAGAGATTACGGTATGGCGTGAAATTCTACAAACTCTGTGAGAGTACCTCAGGGTACACTTACAGATTTAGGGTACGTGCAAACTGCGGAATGGCGACGGATAACCCTTCACGCATTCCGCAGCTGGCACCCGCCGGCGGACTGATGCAGGTGCGCGCGTCTCCACACGTGTCATAAACTCCCTTCTATGCACGGGCGAATTCTGTAGTCCATCCAAAGAATTAAAACGTTGCCATTTAATATATAATTTATGTGGTATAACCATTTTCTGTATAAGCAGAAAAGTTTCAAAGTTTGAAAAATGCAATTTTCCACAATTTTTCACGTTATTTTGGTTTTTTTCTCATAAAGATTCATTATAAGTATCGACTCCAATTTACTAGAAATGTAAAGTACCATATGTCACGAGAAAACAATCTCAGAGTCAGCCGGATAGGTAAAAGCATGCCGAAGTTATTAATGAATAAAGTGACACAGGTCATATTCATAAAATTTGCCTCGCTCCTTAAGGCGTTTTCAGGCCCGGTCCTTAAGGGGTTAAATAAAGCTGTGACCATCTTAACACCAAATTTTTTTTTTGTGCCTTCATTACATAGTTTGTATGAAAGGGAGGGTCCATTCCATATCCAAAAGTCATGTTTTTTTTTACTGATTTTGTATCATTTCACCCCAGTATGTATTCCATACTAGCTGCTGATGATGTAGCAGAGCTGACGTGCATGGTGTAGCTATGTGCTGCATAACAAGCATCTGTTTTCGGGGGTAAAGAGTAAACTATTTCACAAACAGATCTGACGACAGATTATTCGCCAAAGATTTAAAGCCAAACCCAGGAACAGACTATAATCAGAGAACAGGTCATAAAGGAAAGACTGGATTTCTCCTCTTTTCAAATCCACTCCTGGGTTTGGTTTCAAATCTTTGGCAGATAATCTGTCGTCAGATCTGTTGGTGGAATAGGGCCTTAAGTGTAGATCTATGCTTGCTGACTGTGAATGAAAACATTCTAGTCCCGGCATGCTGGCTGAGCTCCCGCTCTAGTTACTTTCTACAGCGACCCTGCAGCACGGATTTTCTTTATTTTTGGACTCGGAGGTCTCCTTCCCTGCCTACTACTAATCGGGATGAGGCAAACATCCAGGAGAGCGACGGCTGCGGCAAAAAGGAGGATGGAAGCTTCTCTCCCCTCGGCGCGAACACATCAACATGGCGCCGCTGACTTGGCAGCCCTTCCCTCCTCAGGCAAATGCGCAGGCGACGGAGTGGGGTGGCAGACTGCCCCGTCACCTACTGCCGCTCCGGGGGCTCAAAAAGGACCTGCCGCAGCCCACACTGCTCACCCTCCTCAAAAAGGTAAAGATCGGAGCCAACAACAGGCGCATATCGCCTCTCCCGGACCCTTGTCGGGTTCGGACGTGGAAGCGCGGCACAGATCAATCGCCTCATTTGTCTCCCCCCGATCTCCCTCATCCCCTCAGAGAGCAGACGGATCACACGAACGGCAGATCCCGGTATATCCTTCAGTCACAGCACCCCAAGGTTTGAGTGCTTCTGCCCCATTGTTTATTCCTTCGTCAACCACAACTTCACAGCTATTTCAGGGAGATCCCTTTGACAGCCTTAACATCCCAGAGACTCAGCTGACCACCACATTGCTTAGAGAGATGCTGTTTGCTTTCCGTGACTCTATTCAACTGAGACTGGATCATACCATAGCGGCTCTCCGGAACTCAGTTCTAAACGCAGAAAAACGTATTCTGGCAGTGGAAGAGAAAATTGTCGACATAGTGAAGGTATTCAATGACCTCGTTGAATCTCATTGGCAACTTGGTGAGGAAGTAACTCAACTATGTGCAACATTGACCACAGTGGATGACAAGTCTCGTGCCCACAATCTAAAGCTTCGGGGCATACCTGACTCAATACCACCTGCTGGCCTGGCGGAATATACTTGTGAGTTTATTAAGGCTACACTACCTGACTGCCACCCAAATGATATAGCGGTGGATTGGGCACGCCGCCTGCCGCGGCCGACTCATTTGACTTCGGACATCCCTAGAGACACACTGGTGCGTGTCCGTCATTTCCATGTCAAATCAGCGTTCCTTGCTGCAACTCGCCAACGTGTATCAGTGCCAGCTCGCTACTCGAAAGTTGCTGTCTTCCCTGATTTGTCTGCAGCTACCCTACGTTTCCGCAAGACGTTCGCTCCTGTAACAGCTGTATTACAAGCAAACGGAATCCCGTACTGTTGGAGAGGCCCCTCTGGCCTGGTAGCTTTTAAAGGATCGGACGGAGTAGCGATTCGGGACCCGGAGGAGGGAATACGGCAGCTGCAAGGTTGGGATCTCCCCTATCCTCTAATGAACAATCCTCGGCAACGACGATCTCCGTCTTCATCGCCTTCTCTGAACTCCATTCCTGTTTGAGTGATCCTTCACTGTGACAGCTTGTGCATTGATGATGATTACCGTGCTGTGTGATGGACCTTACCAGTAGCGTATCTTCTCTTCTCTTCAGCTGATTTAAACTGGACTATGTGCCCCACACTCTGATCGCGAGCATGGGTCATCCCCCGTTGACCTATGCCCTTAGCGGCCCCTGTGTTGTGTTGTTTTGTCCGCATCCCTGTATGTCTAACCTGTTGCCCCCTTTTAGTCTTGTATCCCCCCCCTTCATGTTTATTTGTAAGCTAAAGTTGAGTAGTAGCTATGCCTACCCCAAGCGACCTTTTTATGGCTTGCCTAACGCCCTCTCATGCTGGATGGACATTGTTGGACAATGTTACTTGTAAGAGGTTGTAACGAACCGGTTATACTCAATCTGCATGGTTTTCAACACCTATACTTCTTCCTTACTGCCTCCATGCATTTCATGTAACTTTCTTGCTACTTGCTATGTGTTATCATATGGAGGTTCTGATGCTACTGTCACATAGTTATATTGTCATGTGTCTTACTACAAGTATACGGATTGAGCACATTTTCTTCTCTAACTTAGGTGATTGTATGTCCCCTACTTTCCCTTTTTGTTCTCTCCCCCGTGTATGTTACCCCTGTTCCCCCCCTTCTCCCCCCCCCTCTCTCACCTATCCTTTCCTGCAAAGTCTTTCCTCCCCCGTCCTTCCCTCCCCTCCCCCCCTCCCCCCCTACCTTACCTGCTTTCCCTCTCACCTTCCTTTCTCCCCTCCCTCCTTCCTTCTTGTTCCCCCCCCACTTTCTTCCCCCATCCCTGTCTCCCCTCCCCCATTAATATGGTAACCAGCCATCACATTTGTTGTCAACTGTTATTTTGAACACTGTTGTTTTGTGTAAAAAATGAAAAACTCCGGTTAATAAAAATCATTGAAACAGAAAACATTCTAGTCCCATCCAGACTCTAAGTGTATATTCACACGAACGGTCTCGCAGCGAGATTCTCGCTGCGAGACCGGCGGGTCCTGGCAGTTCCCACAAACTATATACTCGCTGCGGTCTGAACGACCGCAGCGAGTATGTAATTCTTCCGCCCTTAACCCCTTCTGCTCCCGCACGGCTCCCCCGCTGTAAGCATACATTACCTGTCCTCGCTGCACGGGCCCGGCGTCCCGTCCCGTCCGGCCAATCAGTGGCTGCGGCTGGGCAACACACTGATTGGCCGGGCGGAAGAGCAGGACGCCGGACCCGTGCAGCGAGGACAGGTAATGTATGCTTACAGCGGGGGAGCCGGCCGGGAGCAGAAGGGGTTAAGGGCGGTAGAATTACATACTCGCTGCGGTCGTTCAGACCACAGCGAGTATATAGTTTGTGGGAACTGCCAGGACCTGCCGGTCTCGCAGTGAGAATCTCGCTGCGAGACCGTTTGTGTGAATATACCCTAAGAGTTTTCATAACACTCACAATATACAGAGCTGTCCTTGCTAGGGATGGAGTTCTGATAAACGTCTGTCTGCATGAGGTTGCTGAATGCCTCAGTTTCCACCTATATGGCAACATCTCCAGGGTCAGCTATTCACATATTAATTGCCTCTGCATGTGGGTGGGTGGCAGCATATTTTCACTTTCTCTCCAAGCTCTGGGGTATTGGAAGCTGAATGCTGGGATGGGAAACCCTGTTCGACAATGCAGATGAGCCTTGAGATTAATAGCCTGTTTTAAGGGGGGTAAACAGGGCTGCTTCCAGGGCAGGTGAAGGGCGTTAGCTGCACATAACTTTGTCCTGGAAGGGGGTTAGGACAGCACAGCCAGCACCTATGACAGGGGAAGATGCTGTGGTGTCACACGCAAGCTTTTCACTTTGCTGACGTGTCTTGCTGGTGGTGGTCAAGTTGTTAGTGGTGGCTCAACCACAATAAGGCTATTTAGCCAAGCTGCAGTCCACTCTCACTATGGTGTGTGTACTGGGGCTTGTCAACCAATCCATAATCCAATCAATAAATGCACAACACCATCATTCTTTGCTAATACTTTCTGAATATGCAAGTCTTTTTACAATATCATGTACATATACATCACCACGCTGCACTGAAGACAATAGGCCTCTTTCTCAAGCCCTACACCTGTTTTGTCCCTGCTCCATCAGCTCTCCCTGCCAATTACTGCCATGTCAACAGCCAACATAGCTGCTGCCCCTTCCCGGCATGTTTATTGACTGGTTAACCCCTTAGTGACCGCCGATACGGCTTTTTACGGCGGTCACTAAGGGTCCTTATTCTGCTGCCATCAGCTTTTTACGGCGATGGCAGAGAATAAGGCTGCCCCATCCCCCCAGCTACCGGAGGTAGCTGAGGGGTTGGGGCAGTGTGTGGGGGTCCGTCCCGCCCCCCCCCCTAACCGACGATCGCCGCTATTAACGTTATAGCGGCGGCCGTCGGTAAAGGGGATTACCGGTGCCGCCGCCGCCTTTCATCTCCCCCCGCCGTGAATCTACGGCGGGGGGAGATGAAATAAGTGTCCCCCAGACCTCAGATCAGCCCCTACTAGTAGGGCGATCACTAACCCCCCTCCCTCGGCGGCCATCATTTCCAAGATGGCCGCCGCCATCGCTGTGAACCGACTAATGTCTGTTCACAGCGATGGAAAAGTTAAAATGAATGAAAGCCCCATGCTCTCCACCACCGGAGGTAGCGGAGAGCATGGGGCAGTCATCGGGACCCCCCCTGTGGGGTCCCGGTACAAGCGATCAGCGGTATATACTATATACCGCTGATCACTTGTACCATGTGCTCCCGGCGCTTTTTATCCCCTGTCACCATGAATGATTGGTGACAGGGGATAAAAAGTGATGTCCCCCCACCCCCCAAGTCGTCCCCCACCCCCCCTGTCACCCCCGTCCCCCAGTCACCCCCCCTACCCCTTATACGTTACCTGATCCTGGAGCTCCTTCCTCTTCGGCGTCCTGGCTGGTTATGAAGTGCGCATGCGCTCCACAACCAGCCAACTTTACAAAAGTACAAAAAGTGACAAACATACAAAAAAATAAAACACACACTTTTTATTATAGTAATAATTGCAGTTTACTCCCAAATTACCCCTAACCCCCCCCCCAGATTACCCGTAACCACTGCACGTTGCCCAAAACAACCGCACGTTGCCCGTAACCACCGCACGTTGCCCGTAACCACCACACGTTGCCTGTAACCACTGCACATTGCCTGTAACCACCGCACATTGCCCGTAACCACCCCAAATTGCCAGTGACCCCCTCCAGATTGCCCGTAACCACCCCAAATTACATGTACCCACCCCAGATTACCTATAAACACTTCAGTTTATCAGTAACAATCCCAGATTGTCTGTAACCCTTCCAGGTTGCACATAACCCCCCCAGGTTCCCCGTAATCACGCTAGATTACATGTAACCCCCCAGATTGCACGTAACCACCTGCACGTTGCCTCTGACCACGCCACGATGCCTCTGACCACCACACGTCGCCTCTGACCACGCCACGTCGCCTCTGACCACCACACGTCGCCTCTGACCACCACACGTCGCCTCTGACCACGCCACGGTGCCTCTGACCACCCCAAATTGCCAATGACCCCCTCCAGATTGCGGTGCCCATGCCAGATTACAGGTACCCACCCCAGATTGCCTATAAGAACTTCAGTTTATCCGTAACCACCCCACATTGCCCATAACCACCCCACGTTGCCCGTAACCACCCCAGATTGTCTGTAAGCACTGCAGGTTGCCCGTAACCACCCCACGTTGCCCGTATCCACCCCAGATTGTCTGTAAGCACTGCAAGTTGCCCGTAACCACCCCACGTTGCCCGTAACCACCCCAGATTGTCTGTAAGCACTGCAGGTTGCCCGTAACCACCCCACGTTGCCCGTATCCACCCCAGATTGTCTGTAAGCACTGCAGGTTGCCCGTAACCACCCCACGTTGCCCGTAACCACCCCAGATTGTCTGTAAGCACTGCAGGTTGCCCGTAACCACCCCACGTTGCCCGTATCCACCCCAGATTGTCTGTAAGCACTGCAGGTTGCCCGTAACCACCCCACGTTGCCCGTAACCACCCCAGATTGTCTGTAAGCACAGAAGGTTGCCTGTAACCACCCAACGTTGCCTGTAACCACCCCACGTTGCCTGTAACCACCCCACGTTGCCGTAACCACAGCAGGTTGCCCGTGACCACAGCAGGTTGCCCGTGACCACCACACGTTGCCCATAACCACCCCACGTTGCCTGTAACCACCCCAGGTTGCCGTAACCACAGCAGGTTGCCCGTGACCACCCCATGTTGTCCGTAACCACCCCAAATTACCCATAACTACCTCAGGTTGCCCATAACCACCCCAGGCTGTCCGTAACCACCCCACATTACCTGTAATCTCATTTTTTTTATTTTATTTTAGTAACTGCGCTATTCTAAAAACCATTACTAGCTGCGGTTTTGCTCCAGTAAATTGGCGCTCCTTCCCTTCTGAGCCCTGCTGTGTGCCCATACAGTGGTTTATGCACACATATGAGGTACCGTTTTACTCAGAAGAACCTGCGTTACAGATTTTTGGGTACGTTTTCTCTCCTGTTCCTCGTCAAATTGAGAAATTTCAAACTAAACCAACATATCATTGGAAAAATTAGAGTTTTTCATTTTTACTGGCCAATTTTGAATACTTTCCTCTAATACCTGTGGGGTAAAAATGTTCACCACACCCCAAGATGAATTCTTTGAGGGGTGCACTTTCCAAAATGGGGTGACTTTTGGGAGGAATCTATTCTGCTGACACTACAGGGGCTCTGCAAACGCACCTGGCGCTCAGAAACTTCTTCAGAAAAATCTGCACTGAAAATGCTAATTGGTGCTCCTTCCGTTCTGAGCCCGGCTGTGTGCCCATGCAGTGGTTTATGCCCACATATGGGGTACCGTTCTGCTCAGGAGAACCTGCGTTACATATATTGGGGTGACATTTCTCTCCTGTTCCTCGTGAAATTGAGAAATTTCAAACTAAAGGAACATATTATTGGAAAAATTCAAGTTTTTCATTTTTACTGTCTACTTTTGAATACTTTCCTCTAATACCTGTGGGGTCAAAATGCTCACCACACCCCAAAATGAATTCTTTGAGGGGTGCACTTTCCAAAATGGAGTGACTTATTGGGAGATTTTACTCTGCGGACACTACAGGGGCACTGCAACAGAACCTGGCGCTCGGAAACTTCTTCAGCAAAATCTGCATTGAAAAAGCTAATTGGCGCTCCTTTCCTTCTGAGCCCTCCTGTGTGCCCATGCAGTGGTTTATGCCCACATATGAGGTACCTTTTCACTCAAAAGAACCTGTGTTACAAATTTTGGGGTACTTTTTTTCCTCTTGCTCCTCATAAAATTGAGAAATTTCAAACTAAAAGAACATAATATTGGAAAAATTTTAGTTTTTCATTTTTACTAATTTTGAATACTTTCCTCTAATACCTGTGGGGTCAAAATGGTCACCACACCAAGATGAATTCTTTGAGGGGTGCACTTTCCAAAATGGGGTGTCTTATGGCGAGATTTTACTCCGATGGCACTATAGGGGCACTGCAAACGCACCTGGCGCTCGGAAACTTCTGCAGCAAAATCTGCATTGAAAAAGCTAATTGGCGCTCCTTCCCTTCTGAGCCCTCCTGTGTGCCCGTACAGTGGTTTACGCCCACATATGGGGTACCATTGTACTCACGAGAACCTGCGTTACAAATTATGGGGTACTTTTTTCCTCTTGTTCCTCGTGAAATTGAGAAATTTCAAACTAAACGAACATATTATTGGAAGAATTCGAGTTTTTCATTTTTACTGTCTTCTTTTGAATACTTTCCTGTAATACCTGTGGGGTCAAAATGGTCACCACACCCCAAAATGAATTCTTTGAGGGGTGCACTTTCCAAAATGGGGTGACTTATGGGGGGTTTTCTCTCCGCTGACACTACAGGGGCACTGCAAACGCACCTGGCGCTCAGAAACTTCTTCAGCAAAATTTGCATTGGAAAAGCTAATTGGCGCTCCTTCCCTTCTGAGCCCCGCTGTGTGCCCATACAGTGGTTTGCTCCCACATATGGGGTACCGTTGTACTCAAGAGAACCTGAGTTACAAATTTTGGGGTGCTTTTTCTCTCACGTTCCTTTTGAAAATGAGAAACTTTAATCTAAACGTATATATTATTGGAAAATTTTAATTTTCCATTTTTTTACTGCCTAACTGTGAATACTTTCCTCCAGCCCCTGTAAGGTTAAAATGCTCATTATACCCCTAGATTAATTCTTTAAGGTGTGTAGTTTCCAAAATGGGGTCACTTATGGGGGTTTTCAGGATACCAGACTTCTAAATCCATTTAAAAAAAGAACTGGTCCCTAAAGAAAATCAGTTTTGGAAACTTTCACGAAAATGTGATAATTTGCTGATAAATTTCTAAGCCCCATAACACCCTAAAAAAGTAAAATATGTTTACCAAATTATGCCAGAATAAAGAAGACATATTGGTAATGTGACTTAGTAACTAATTTATGTGCTACGACATTCTTTTTTTAGAAGCAGAGAATTTCAAAGTTCATAAAATGCAAATTTTTTTAATTTTTCATGATATTTTGATGTTTTTCACAAAAAACACACAAAGTAGTGACCAAATTTTGCCACTAACATAAAGTGCCATATGTGACGAAAAAACAATCTCAGAATCGCTAGCATACGTTAAAGCATCACTGAGCTATAAGAGCATAAAGTGAGACAGGTCAGATTTTGAAAAATTAGCCTGGTCATTAAGGCCCAAACTAGCTGCAGCACGAAGGGGTTAAAGCTGCCAAACATGCAGGGAGTGGCCTATCAATGTTATTTAAGCACCACACAGTATTTATTCGAGTATCCAGTACTTTCATGTAACATGATACTTGAGCAACAAGTGAGCTTCAACTAACATGTTTACTCAACTCTAGTTTTCAAGTTATGTTTAACCTTTTTTCTCATTGGAAGGATTTCTTCATGTACATGTAACGTTGCTGTGTAATATTAGCTGTCCCTCTCTACTCTGAATTGTGTGTGGGTGGATGAAGACACAATGCACGTACAATTCTAAAAAAGAACTCAACATCAAATAATATACAGTACTTACATTTATTTTAAAAATGTTATAGAGCAAAAAGCATGCCACATATCCAGTGCTAATCCCAGACCTTTCCAAGATTACTATGGAACCAATGGATGATATAATCAATGTACTGTACATGCACAGAAGGGGCAAGGGATTTGGAATGGGAGAAGTCTTTACTGTGTATGCTTTAGGGTAGAGGTGAAGATCCATGAAATTAACTTTTTTTTCTTTTTCAGTAGACAACGAGAAAGGGTGACAGTGGAAATGGGACAAATCAAACATCTCTGCTCGCTTCTCCAGCTTTCATCTAGTGTATTATTCTTCATATCAGATGGCTGCTTTGACTGCTTACAAACATTTAAGAATATAGAAGTTACAAGACGTCCCCCTTGGACAATTACATAACTTCCCAATTCTTGCTCCTTTTCTTACTGCACATTGCTCACCAGCATCACACTAAAAGAAACCAACAAAATAACCAAAGAAACAAGAATAAAAAAAAGTTAATGCTAACAAAAGAGTTGCAAGATCCATTTATTCAGTCCGACACATGAGGATGAACACATGAGGAAGGAGTTTCATTCTTTGAAACATTGCTCCACACCCCTAAATTTTACAAAGTTTACTTTTGTGAGGTGTTTAATGAGTACTGCTAAGGTTATATTGTGATAAAATCCATATCTGAGTGGCATCTAGCATTTCAAAATCTAGAGACAAATTAGCAACACTAATGTCATCTTTGCATTTGTGTGAACCCGAAGAATTTTAGTACACGACTTTCATAATATCCCAGTTTCTTCTAACATCCATAGAGTCTGATTGGGGCAGCAGTGTGTATTCTCAACCAGCCCTAACATTTCTTGTAGAAAATTCCCAATGAATTTACAGCCTCCTGCGCAGGGCTGGCCTAAGATGGGGGGTGGGGGCGAATTGGACAACTTACCAGTGCTCCCATCTCAAAGAGTGCATCATCCTTGGTGCAGGTAGGTCAGGGGCTTGAGTGTACAAGCAGATCCCTGCGGGAGAGAGATTTTGGCTGCAGCTGGTCGAGGATCATACTCTCTATTATTTTGCCCATCCAATCTAAGTACAATCTTCAGAAGCCCTGAGACTGATTGGCAGCCATAATACAGATCATCCATATTGCTATTCAGTGCCTGTGCTGTAGTGATGTGTATTACTTCTACCAGTTTCTATGCATTTGCTACTTATTCATAAATCATACAGGGAAAGCAATAGATTGCTGATAAAATTCACAATTCAACCTTGCACTGCCAATATCTTCCCTGGTAGTTCCAGTCTTATGTTGAGAAAATATATTAATTGTTATATAGTAGACTCACAGTTGGCTATTGGATCACTTAGATCAATATCATGTTCTTGCATGATTACAGTGCTACCATTTTCTTTTATTTCTTGCAGTAGTTTTCCTAAAATGACTGTTTATTAGAAAGTGTATGCAGTCTGTGTATGTAGTCTGTGATACTAATGGGTTGCAGATCCTTCTGCCTAACTGGCAATAATTGACAGCTTTCTATGCACAGAATAGACAAGAAGCTGTCAATCAACAGTGATTGGGCGAGGGTAGAGGTGGCTCAGGAATATCAGAGCATACGAAGCATGCTATCTGTAGTCCACATTTAATAAATAGTGATTTTAGGGAAGGAAAAAGTGACTGCACTGGAATCGGGGTCTTTGTTTATACTTTATGCCGCCCTTACATAGGGCAGTATAAACCTGGTGTTAGATTCCCTTTGATTGACAGATGAATCTAGCTTAATTTAGACTATGTAATAATGACCACTTACTGATGGCACCCATCCTAGTTTCTTGTCCAGTGGAAGGATCCTTTTGCTTTTCAGCTTCTCCAGAACTTCCTGTAAAGCTTCTATCTGAAAAATAAATTATGATATGTGGTTGTTTTGGCTTTCATTTCTTGAAGGGGTTTTCCAGCTTTAGCAAGAGATGGCACATCACTAAATTATGCAATTGTTGACTAATCAGTGGGGTTCCAGCATTCAGTAGCGATCCTAGATGTCAGCCCCTGCGATCTGAAGATAATTGGAAATATTTTCTGTAATCTGCAATTATTTACATTGGAGACTTCCTTTATGATGTCAACTCTACTCAAAAATGAAAGAAAATCTAAATTAGGACAAAGAGGCAATATAGCATTGTGCTCCATGCAACTACATATTTCAAAACATGATATAACATTAAAAACAATGACTCGCACTGTATTTTGTCTGTCTATATATAAACAGATAGTCATCATTTTGCAGTAAGCTCCACTCCTATCCTCCGTTTTGGTGTGGTTTGGCAGCTCAGCTCCATTGAAGTGAATAAAGCTCTGAAAATTCTGGGCACTAGGTGTCTCAATCTTCTAAAATGTGTTGTTCGCTGCCTATTGATTTACTCCGTGTAGTAAAAGACCTGGACAGAGCACAGAAGTAGGGAAAAAGCTTAGCTAATGCTGTGTGCAGGAGAGAGCCTAGGCTGTACTTAGCTCCTCTTTGCTGTGCTATTTATTTCTTTTAAAGGGGTAGTGCAGCAGTAAGCAATTATTCACTAAATAACACACATTACAAAGTTATACAACTTTGTAATGTATGTTATGTTAGTGAATTGCCCCCTTCCCCGTGTTTCCCCCCACCCACGCCACCCCTGAAAGTGTAGTGCTCTATACTCGCCTGATTCGTGTCCACCTGTCCGCCATCTTGTGACAATGATGTCATCTTCGGGCGGCCGGCCGAACTGCTCTGACCGTCCCTCGTGCCAGCCGCCCTCTGCCGCGTCATCAGCTGGTCAGCCGCGATTGGCTGAGCATAACTGTGCTCAGCCAATCGTTGAGCACATATAACTATATAACTTTGCAATGTGTGTTATTTAGTGAATAATTGCTTACTGCTGCACTACTCCTTAAGGCTATGTTCACACTACGTATATTTCAGGCAGTATTTGGTCCTCAAGTCAGGTCCAAATAGCAACCAAAACCAGGAGTGGATTGAAAACACAGAAAGGCTCTGTCCACACAATGATGAAATTGAGTGGATGGCCGCCATATAACAGTAAATAACTGCCATTATTTCAATACAACAGCCGTTGTTCTAAAATAACAGCAAATATTTGCCATTAAATGACGGCCATCCACTCAATTACAACATTATGTGAACAGAGCCTTTCTGTGTTTTCAACCCACTCCTTGTTTTGGTTGCTATACAGCCTCAAATATACAGCCTTAAATATACGTAGTGTAAACCCAGCCTTACAAACCCAGCGCATCAATGACCCCTCCTGCCAAATGCCATCTGCAGTAGTATACTGGAGAATCATCCTCCAGCACAGTCAGCCTGTTCAGTGCAATGCACTTTCATCAGCACTATTTCATGGCATAGCAGAAAAGTAAGTGCTGTCTTATGAGTGGCCCGACAAGTAAGGGAAGGAAAGGACATACCGTGTCTATTTGAGGAATAGTGGCAAACAGCCCAGCTTTGGTCCTGCTCCCTTATATAATGAGAAATGGCTGTGCGTCACAACTCGACAGATAAAGCTAATAAAATCATGCAGGTCTTTCAAAGATTATTTGAAAGTACTCTTTAAGGATATGTGCATGCAAAGTAAAATAAAAAAAACAAAATACAATAGTAAAATAGGTAAAAAATGTGGCTGTAAACACACATACAGAAGACTCACAAATTTCACAACAGACCACAATGAAGATAAATGGTCATTGCATTTTTCTTTCCTTAAAGGAGAAGTCCGGCCAAAATTAATTTTTGATATGTTGTTACTTATGAAAAGTTATACAAATTTCTAATGTACATTAATTATGGGAAATGCACATATACTGCTATTTCCCTTAATTTAGTAGATCAGGAAGTGTTAGAAATATCTCTGAAGAAGTGACGTCACGACCCAGGGTGTAATTCCTATGGAGTGTCCAGCAGGGGGCGCTCTCTATATAGAAGTCTATGGGACTTTATTGTTTCTATGGGTTTCTATGTAATGTAGTGTAGTGTACAGTGCTTTATTGAATGAATACATCTATGGAATACTTTGGGGAGCAAGTGTCCTTGCTCCCCAAAGTATTGCATAAATGTATTCATTCAATACATTCAATACACAGTAAGCCCGCCGATCCGCCGCATTTCCGCCGAATTTCCGCCGCATTCCCGCCGATCCGCCACACGCTGATCCGCCGCATTCCCGCCGATCCGGACCATATACATTGAACTACAGCTCCCATCATCTGCTTCTAGTATGAACAGGTGATGGGAGCTGTAGCTGGGTAATGGATATCACATGCCGCCGGGCGCAGGGGGGAGCCGCTCAGTACACAGGAGCGCTCCCCCCTCCTCCTCCTTCCGGGATAACTTCCGCCTATACCAATGCTGACTCCCTGCCTGGCCGCCGCTCTCCGCTCACATATACCGGCTCCCGGCATCAGCGCGGACACCAGGATGCATCGGGAGCCGGTATGTATGGGGGGAGAGTGGAGAGCGGCGGCCAGGCAGGGACTCAGCAGTGCTATAGGCGGAAGTTATCACGGAAGGAGGAGGAGGAGGGGGGAGAGCTCCTGTGTACTGAGCGGCTCCCCCCTGCGCCCGGCGGCATGTCATATCCATTACCCAACTACAGCTCCCATCACCTGTTCATACTAGAAGCAGATGATGGGAGCTGTAGTTCAATGTATATGGTCCGGATCGGCGGGAATGCGGCGGATCAGCGTGTGGCGGATCGGCGGGAATGCGGCGGAAATTCGGCGGATCGGCAGGCTTACTGTGTATTGAATGTATTGAATGAATACATTTATGCAATACTTTGGGGAGCAAGGACACTTGCTCCCCAAAGTATTCCATAGATGTATTCATTCAATAAAGCACTGTACACTACATTACATTACATTACATAGAAACCCATAGAAACAATAAAGTCCCATAGACTTCTATATAGAGAGCGCCCCCTGCTGGACACTCCATAGGAATTACACCCTGGGTCGTGACGTCACTTCTTCAGAGATATTTCTAACACTTCCTGATCTACTAAATTAAGGGAAATAGCTCTATATGTGCATTTCCCATAATTAATGTACATTAGAAATTTGTATAACTTTTCATAAGTAACAACATATCAAAAATTAATTTTGGCCGGACTTCTCCTTTAACTAGAGGTTCTGAAGGATTAAAGATATAAAAAAAACTGCCTGCCTTTTCCAGAAAAGTACCAATTTCGTCCAAATGGTGCCAGAAAGTTCTACAGATTTGTAAATTACTTCTATAGCCTTCCAGTACTTATCAGCTGCTGTATGCCCTGTAGAAAGTAATGCTCTCTGCTACCCCCTCTGTCCATTACAGGAACTGTCCAATGCAGAATAGGTTTTCTATGGGGATTGGCTGCTTATCTCTTATCTTATCTCTGCTGTCACAAAAAATCCACAGGAGTTGTGAATTTTTTTTTACATTTTGTATGTTTAAATCAATGTAATAAATCCTGTCAAACTGTGGTCTATGCTCCTGAAAGAAAGTCGCCTGTTCATCATGCAGGTTGTAAATTAACTTAGGCTAATTATATTATTAACTTTTGTAAATTATCAACTATGCATGCTTACTAGGAGACAATGCTCTTTGTTACGCAAAAATTCAGTCAGTATAAATGTCACTGCAGAGGTTTTGGTGCTTTGTGACAGGAGAGCTGACCATTGTGCGCTCACAATGGTCAGCTAAATATGGTCAGCTAAAATATAGGCAGAAATCACCAAAGGTGGACACCTTAGCCACTATATTCCACACAATCTCAATGAAAATCTAGACATATGGAACTGAATATCTTACCAGCTCCTTTTCTTCCTGGCTGTTGTTGTCAGAGATTTCCGCTGATCTGACGCCAACCGTCTCCTCGCTGCATACCAGCAGCACTAATAGGGACAAGGAGACATAGATAAGTGGTAGCCGACAGCTCAACATGGTGCAGGTCCAGTGGATCCCTTTATTCTAAGCTGACTATGGTGCTGAACCTCCCTTTTATACCTCATCTTCACACAAGTATTATTAAAATGACGTCAGTCTAATTCTTCCTCCACCGGATTTGTTAATGTTTATTGTTTGCAGGCACATCACCTCTCTTCCTGAAGCTCACGTTTTCCGATTAACCCATTGACTTTAACAGGGATAACTTGAAATATATATTACGTGTTATTTAATATAAAGCATCCCCAGGGGAGTCTCAATGGATTAAAAGGTGGGAGGTTTTGTTAGCATTGTATAATTAGAATCTATTACCCAATTCATGACAAGTTAACCCTTATGAATGCTTATAATCAGGTTATTTATTGACTACAAATATAGTTGTGGTTGTAATCTATACACAACTATGATGATAATGAGTTTCCTGTCATCATTATGTATTTTGGAGACTTTTATCTTGGAACAGGTGGTTTTATGAGGCATTGCCTTAAATAAATTTTTTCCTAAACTCACTTTTACCCTTTCAGGACCCGGACACAAATGGCCTTTATGACCAGAGCCAAGCTCCATGATGCTTTAGCTTATCCTAATACTTCTAAAATCGTTAGTTATTATAATGGCTGCAGCAGGCTGTGCGTGTGTGTGTGTGTGCTATGCCTGCAACAGGCTGCGTGTGTATGTTAGAGAGAGAGGCAGAAATTAAATGGGTATTCTGGGCAACAGTGAAAAATGCAGGGGGTGGTGGGGACATAATAAAGAAGTGCTATTTACCGGCCCCTGTGCCCCTGCTGGGCTCCCGATCCTGTGATGTCACGGCCCCCTCAGAAATGCCAACTCTCAATTAGGGAGTGAGATGGGACACAGCTGTAGTCACTATGTATGATATCTCTATATCACAATTTTTGACTTCTATATCACTATGGCAAATAACGGCTGTTATTTCAGAATAACAGCCATTGTTTTAAAATAATAGCAATTATTTAATTCCGTAGAATAATGGAGCTTGATCTCTTTCACCCTTTGGACTAAAAAGAAAAAGCAAAGACGATATATGAAAAGTACCATGTGTCTCCTTGCTCTAATAGCTAACAATGTCAGCTGTTTGGAATGTGAATTGTATCTCACAGATTCCCATCTAAAAAGTAAATACACTGCTCACTTATGAAGCAACACTCATTCACAATCAATTTGACATGCAATTAGCAAGACACACTCAATAAAGGAGTGGTTCTGCAGGTGGGGAACGCAGACCAGTTCTCAGTACCTATGCTTTCTGGATGATGTTTAGGTAACTTTTGAATGTTGGTGGTGCTTTCACACTCGTGGTAGCATGAGACGGACCCACACAAGTGGCTCAGGTAGTGCAACTCATCCAGGAAGGCACATCAATCTGAGCTGTAGCAAGAAGGTTTGCTGTGTCTGTCAGTGTAATATCCAGAAGCTGGAGGCACTACCAGGAGACAGGCCAGTACACCAGGAGATGTGGAGGAAGCGGTAGGAGGGCAACAACCCAGCAGCAGGACCGCTACCTGCGCCTTTGTGCAAGGAGGAACAGGAGGAGCACTGCCAGAGCCCTGCAAAATGACCTCCAGGAGGCCACAAATGTGCAAGTGTCTTCACAAATGGCTAGAAACCGACTCCATGAGGATGGAATGAGGGCCTGACATCCACAGATGGGGTTGTGCTCACAGCCCATCACCGTGCAGGATGAGAACATTTGCCAAATTCACCACTGGTGCCCTGAGCTCTTCACAGATAAAAGCAGGTTCACACTGAGCACTTGACAGACATGACAGAATCGAGATGACGTGGAGAGCAATCTGCTGCCTACAACATTCTCCTGCATGACCAGTTTGGCAGTGGGTCAGTAATGGTGTGGGGTGGCATTTCTTTGGAGGGCCACACAGCCCTCCATGTGCTCGCCAGAGGTAGCCTGACTGCCATGAGATCCCTTTATTGAGCAGTGTATTTTTCACTAAACCATGTATCAACCTTCTTAGCTGCTCCTGCTGTATGCTGCAGCCACTGTAGAGTAGAACCTCCCTTTCAAGGCCCTAAGTTATTAAAAAGTGCAAGAGGTGGCTACAAATAGCATTTGTTTCTTTAGAGAACTCTAAAGTCTATCCATACAATACTACAAGACCACTAGTGGTACAGTAGGCATGAGCACAGGGTTTCCGCTGTAGGTTTCCTCTTATTAGCTTAGGCCTAGTTTACATATATCCGGCCATCCGGTGGCATTTCCCTCCGGCGCAGTAGAAAAGCACCAGAGGAAAACGCATCTCTGAATTGATCCCACTGCTTCCAATAACACAGTTTGAATGATACTTTGTTACAATACTGACCGCACGTTGGATAGCTGCTTGCAGCGTTCGGACTTACGGCGAGCTAGGCTATTTGGCGTTGCATCCATTAAAGCCGGGTGCGGAAGGCAGAATTATGCCTCGTCCAGCTTTTGCCCCTGGCACTCCAAGGAATGATGATGTCTCCAACAATATATGTAATTAGCCCGCCCATTAACTCTTGTGACCCCAGCCTTGCAGCAGAGTGGCCCCTGGCAGGAGGGGTAGCCCACTGGCTCCTCTATACATCTGCAGCACCCTATAGGAGATGTCCTCACGTCTTGCGCCCCACAGTAGAGGGCTCTGATGTGAGTTTCCCCCATCTATAGTTCACCTGCTCTGGTGCTGCCTTCTATAGTAGCTGCCCGAATAATAGATGGCCCCCTATGAGGTGTTCCCCTAAAGTAGATAGTCTCCTGTGCTGCTGCCCCCTATAATAAATGGCCCCCTGTAATGCTGTAGAGGACAAAAACTAATGGTAACATGATCACCCCTATCATGAGATGAAGGACTTTTAAGAAAATTATTAATGGGTAGAAATAATTGAGAAAATTATATTAAAAGTCTTCAAAACAGACACTTTAAGATCTTCTCTAACAAAAATCAAATCATGCATAAAGAGCACCTTGTTCATATGTCACTACTTATATATGCATACATTTTGAACAGTTCACACCTATGTAATAGCATTTATTGAAATACCATGAAAAAGATGACTTCCTTACTGTCATAGCAGCCAATCTAACACCTTAGTATACACACACATGTGCCTTTCCTGATCTATCATTCATGTTGTTTGTTTATGTAGAAGATACAAAATTGAAAATGGAAAGGATTCATGTGTACATAATCTGTCTGTATCTATAAGGAAAGGCACAGGGTCACTGATGTTGCATCAATGCTAATCCTATCACTCCACTGATCAGATTCTTGCTGCCTATTAAAGGGAACCTAGCATTAGTTTCATGGTGCCTGAACCATAGGCAGCATGAAACACAGACAGGTTTTCTTATTACAATTATCTAAGATTTACTCTGAGCAGCTGTGCAATTTTAGAGTAATCATAGTTAAAGCAAATGTATTACCTCATGGCCGATTTACATACCACCCTGTCGGCTGCGGTCAATCAGCTGGTGCAGACCTTTTTTGAATCACCTAGCTGGTTCCTGTTACAGTATATCTGCCTGCAACCCGATATGCTGAGGGCTGCTGTGCATTGGAAGTTGGCCTCCGTGACAGGCACCTCCCCTTCTCATTCAGGCACGCCTCCAGTCTCTCTCACAGCCCCACCTCCTGGCCAGCCTGTCCTTGCGCCTGGATCTCAAGTGCCTTCTTCAGAGTAGGGATACCGGCTGTCATTCAGATATCATAGAATTGCCTGCGCCGGTCCGACCTCCAATGCACAACAGCCGACCATGCAGCAGACTCAAAAAAACTACACAGCAGCTGATTGATCACAGCAGCGCTAACAGGGTGGTATGTAAATATTATTACTGGCCATAAGGTAGTACATTTGCTTTAAAGGGGTTATCCAGCGCTACAGAAACACGGCCACTTTTCCTCCAACTGTTGTCTCCAGTTCAGGTGCAGTTTGTAATTAAGCTCCATTTACTTCAGTGGAACTGAGTTTCAAAACCCCACCCAAACTGGAGACAACAGTAGGGGGAAAGTGGCCATGTTTTTGTAGCGCTGGATAACCCCTTTAAAGCTTCAGCCAAGCCATTAAAGTGGGCCCTGATAGCTTCTTTCTCCTCCACTGGCCTGATTGACAGATCTCTTCCTATACTTAAATAGAAATATATCTGTCAAGCTGTCAGAGACCATCCCAATACTTCAAATTTAGATTTCTCTAAAAATTGTATAACTATTCAGAACAAATCATATATCAATGTGATAAGGGAGTCTTTCAGTAAATCATGGCACATTGGGGCAAATATGCGCTGTCATAAAAAAGTTTTTTTTTAAGTACTCTTTAAACTTGTGAAAGAATGACATTTGTATCCATTCAGACTAGGGATGAGCGAACCGAACCGTTACGAACCAGATTCGTTACGAACTTTGCAAAAAGTTCGGTTCGGTACCGAACCGAACTTTCAAAAAGTTCGTTACAAAGTTCGTCAAAATCGCAACGGCGTCACAAAACTGTATTGTTTTCACAGAATGGAAGAGGATATAAGGAATTATTACTCCCATAATCCCTTTTATCCTGTTATTATGTGAATATCAAGGTGTGTGACGTCACTACAGGAACAGGAAGTGCCTGAGCGTCCATGCTCTTTCTCATTGTGTGTCTAGACTGCAGAGAGAGAGAGAGGAGCTCCATGCTAGTTAGGGAGGGAAAGCACATAGATAGGCAAACAATTAGATAGCTACAGGGAGGTAGAGAGAGGGAAAGATAGGCAGAGATAGGAAGTAAAAAACTTGTGATATCCAGGCAGAGATAGGGAGATAAAAAAAAGACAGAGAAAAGTGAAAAGGATCAGAAACAGCTACCGTTCTGTGACTGAGAGGAGACGCTAGTTGTTGCTGCTGTGGTGGGTGCTGTATAGCTGCAACCAAAAATGTTCATTAAAAAAAAAAAAAAACGTAAAAAAAACAAAAAAAAACTAAAAAAAAAAAGTTAGTTTGTTTGTGATACCCTGTACATTGCTGCTTTGCTGGGTGCTGTCAACCCCGTATAGCTGGCTGCAACCACAAAAGTTCTTTAAAAAGTTCATTAAAAAAAAGTTTAAAAAAAAGTACAAAACAACACAAAAAAGTAAAAATAAAAAAAAAAGATGTTTTGTGATTACCTGTACATTGCTGGGTGCTGTCAACTTCGTATAGCTGCAACCCAAAAAGTTGTTAAAAAAAACCTAAAAAAGTTTTTAAAAAAAGGTTGTTTGTTTGTTTGTGATAACCTTTACATTGCTGCTTTGTTGGGTGCTGTCAACCCCGTATAGCTGCAACTCACAAAGTTGTTAAAAAAAACTAAAAAAGTTATAAAAAAAAGGTTGTTTGTTTGTTCGTTTGTGATAACCTGTACATTGCTGCTTTGCTGGGTGCTGTCAACCCCGTATAGCTGGCTGCAACCACAAAAGTTCTTTAAAAAGTTCATTAAAAAAAAGTTTAAAAAAAAGTACAAAAAGAACACAAAAAAGTAAAAATAAAAAAAAAGGTGTTTTGTGATTACCTGTACATTGCTACTTTGCTGGGTGCCGCCAACCCACAAGATTGTCACAGAAAGTTTATGCCTTGCGGCCAGTAGCTTCTTTCATTTTCCCCCAATCAATCAACTGCTGCCTCCTCCTCAGGTAGCCTCTCTTCGATAATACTGGCCTTGAATCAATCAACTGCTGCCTCATCCTCCTCAAGTAGCCTCTCCTCGATAATACTGGCCTTGAATCGATCAACTGCTGCCTCCACCTCAAGTAGCCTCTCCCTGATAATGCTGGCCTTGAATCAATCAACTGCTCTGCTGGCAGAGAAACTGGAGATTTGGCCTCAACTGGCAGAGTTTTCCTTGGCTCTGCTGTCCTGCCCAGCTAGTAGTGTGGCGTCAGAGAGGGTAATCAGTGCAGCGGGTAACATAGTAACACCGCAAAGAACGAGGCTCTCTTGCCACAGTGTTGAGATGCTGACTTTTGTGAAGATGAATCGTGCCTGAATTAATAATACTGGCCTGGAATCAATCAACTGCTGCCTCCTCCTGCTCTTCAAGTAGTCTGTTTTTAATTATTCTGGCCTGCAATCAATCAACTGCTGCCTCCTCCTGCTCTTCAAGTAGTCTGTTTTTAATTATTCTGGCCTGGAATCAATCAACTGCTGCCTCCTCTTACTGCAGCTCAAGTAGTCTGTTTTTAATTATACTGGCCTGGAATCGATCAACTGCTGCCTCCTCCTCCTCAAGTAGCCTCTCCTCGGTAATACTAACCTGGAATCTATCAACTGCTGCCTACTCCTCAAGTAGCCTCTCCTCAATAATACTGGCCTGGAATCGATCAACTGCTGCCTCCTCCTCCTCAAGAAGCCTCTCTTCGATAATACTAGCCTGGAATCAATCAACTGCTGCCTCCTCCTCAAATAGCCTCTCCTCAATAATACTGGACTGGAATCAATCAACTGCTGCCTCCTCCTGCTGCTCAACTTGTCTCTTCTCAACAATATTGGCCTGAGAGGCGAGCAATCTACTGCTGCCTCCTCCTGTTCTTCGACTTGTCTCTTCTCAACAATACTGGCCTGAGAGGCGAGCAATCAACTGCTGCCTCCTCCTGCTGCTCAACTTGTCTCTTCTCAACAATACTGGCCTGAGAGGCGAGCAATCTACTGCTGCCTCCTCCTGTTTCTCGACTTGTCTCTTCTCAACAATACTGGCCTGAGAGGCGAGCAATCAACTGCTGCCTCCTCCTGCTGCTCAACTTGTCTCTTCTCAACAATACTGGCCTGAGAGGCGAGCAATCTACTGCTGCCTCCTCCTGTTCCTCGACTTGTCTCTTCTCAGCAATACTGGCCTGAGAGGCGAGCAATCAACTGCTGCCTCCTCCTGCTGCTCAACTTGTCTCTTCTCAACAATACTGGCCTAAGAGGCGAGCAATCTACTTCTGCCTCCTCCTGTTCCTCGACTTGTCTCTTCTCAACAATACTGGCCTGAGAGGCGAGCAATCAACTGCTGCCTCCTCCTGCTGCTCAACTTGTCTCTTCTCAACAATACTGGCCTGAGAGGCGAGCAATCTACTGCTGCCTCCTCCTGTTTCTCGACTTGTCTCTTCTCAACAATACTGGCCTGAGAGGTGAGCAATCAACTGCTGCCTCCTCCTGCTGCTCAACTTGTCTCTTCTCAACAATACTGGCCTGAGAGGCGAGCAATCTACTGCTGCCTCCTCCTGTTTCTCGACTTGTCTCTTCTCAACAATACTGGCCTGAGAGGCGAGCAATCAACTGCTGCCTCCTCCTGCTGCTCAACTTGTCTCTTCTCAACAATACTGGCCTGAGAGGCAAGCAATCTACTGCTGCCTCCTCCTGTTTCTCGACTTGTCTCTTCTCAGCAATACTGGCCTGTGAGGCGAGCAATCAGCTGCTGCCTCCTCCTGCTGCTCAACTTGTCTCTTCTCAACAATACTGGCCTGAGAGGCGAGCAATCTACTGCTGCCTCCTCCATTTCCTCGACTTGTTTCTTCTCAACAATACTGGTCTGAGAGGCGAGCAATCAACTGCTGCCTCCTCCTGCTGCTCAACTTGTCTCTTCTCAACAATACTGGCCTGAGAGGCGAGCAATCTACTGCTGCCTCCTCCTGTTCCTCGACTTGTCTCTTCTCAGCAATACTGGCCTGAGAGACGAGCAATCAACTGCTGCCTCCTCCTGCTGCTCAACTTGTCTCTTCTCAACAATACTGGCCTGGGTGCAATCAAGTGCTGCCGCATCCTCCTTGTAAACTTTTTTTTCAATATTTTTTGTCACTATTTTGGCACTTTTATTCACTATATTTTATTAATATTATTCCTATTAGTATTATTATTACTTCACGAAAGTTCGCCGGATCGAAAAGAACCGAACTTTTGAAAAGTTCGCTCATCCCTAATTCAGACTGTAAATGAAACATAATCACATTTATTTTGCAGCTATTAGAACTTTGAAACTTAAGAACAGGCATTGTGCATGGCAGGAGAGACGTTCATTCGATACATGACACCAAAAAGACTAAGCACATAACTGGAAATTATTTTTATTTTATTATAGCACTTTAGATTTTTTTTTTTGTATCGGGGTTTCTCAACACCTGTGAGCATTTATAAGGAACTGGGTAAAGGGAAGTGGAGGAGGCTGTCCATAGAGGCATAGAGGAACCTAGTGAAGCATCCTGCCTTCTCCATGGGAGAGATAATCCTTTTTTTGTTCTGGAAGTAAAAAAACAAAACAAAACTGTGATTATAACAATTCTTATAAAAGTAACAAAGATGCAACATTTTCACATATTACAAGGCTTCTTTATGGACTGTGGACATGATCTTACAAACACAAATTGCATGGTTGTTTTTGAAATAATCAAAAGGATAGTAACAAGGTTATCATCCATCTATGATGTTCATTCACTCAGGAAAAAAATTGTGCCACTAAAGCCATTGCCCTTATGACATGTTTAGACCCTAATGTGTAGTAAAGTAAGGAATCAACCATGATATCCCAATAAAATAGACTAGAACTCAAATATACAGTACAAAAATTTAAGAGCATTTTCCAAGAATGTAAATGCACATGCAAAACTAATGATTTGTTATGTTATATGATATGTTTTTGCTTTAAGGCTATGTTCACACTAAGTAAAAACGACAGCTATATTTTATAACAATGGCTGTTCTTGTGCAAACAACAGCCATTATTTGCACAGCGGACGTTGTTATGAAATACAGCTGTTGTTTTTACATAGTCTGAACAAATAGTTGAGAGACCGGCCCAAACAAATCATTACTGTATAGTTTGTGCTTCCATTCAAATTCATTGATTTCAGCTGCACATCTCCTGTTGAGAGAAATATGCAGCTGATAAGGAAGATTTTACTGGCCAAACAAAAGATTAAAAATGCTTGCTGATCGGCTGACCACTGGCCCCTTTACAGAAGCCGACTGCGCAGCAAACTGTAGAGGCCATAAAAAAAAAAGGGAAATAGACTTTTTTACAAATAAGAAGTACAAAGTGAAAAAAATGCTTTTCTTAGGTGTCCACTGTCTTAACTCTCTGCTCTAACAATTTACCTCTTCTACACTAGTTTTTGCTTCTATTTCAACACAGGTCAATTCTTATGTTCATCTTTTTGTGACACATGGAGAAGATAAAGATGTCTGTATAAAAAACGTACTTGCAAACCCTTCCAGGAAGAAAACAAACCTTGGTGGAAGGGAAAATCTGCTCACCTGTTCATGCTATTTTCTTCTGGATCCTTTTTTAAGATTGGGTCTCAAAGCTTCAGCACGACCCTGTTTTAACCCCTACAAAGCAAAAAACAAAAGTACACAGAAGCTGTGAATCCTCTTCTATAGTTTTAAAAAGTTTTAACAAAAGTACACCAAAGCTGTAAATCCTCTTCTATAGCTACAGCAATCTCTGGTTTAGCATTATTACTGACTTATTTTAACTCCTTGCCTCCGCAGCCTGTTTTGGCCTTAATGCCCAGGCCCTATTTTTCAAATCTGACCCATGTCTCTTTATGTAGTGATAACTCTTTGATGCTTTTAACTATTGCGGTTATTCTGAGATAGTTTTTTTTGTGACATATTCCTCTTTATGTTTGCGGTATACTTTTGTTGATACACATTTGCGCAAACAACGGAAAAATTTACGTTTCTTTATATTCAAAATTCTCTTTTTCTAAAAAAGGTGGTCATGCCACATGAACTAATTATTACTGGAACATCTACAACATGTCTACTTTATGGTGACGTCATTTGGTTAATGTCCTTTTACTTTCTAGGATTTAAGAGGGCTTCGAAATTTGGCAGCAAATTTTCAGGAAAATTTCAAGTTTTGACTTTATTGGGGACCAATTCAGTTCTGAAGTGGATTTGTGGGGTCTGTATGTTAGTTATCTCCATAAATCCCTCCATTGTAAAAACTGCACCCCTCAAAGTAACATTTCATGAGTTAATTAACCCTTTAAGTGTTTTGCAGAAATTTAAGCAAGTTAGAGGGGAAATTAAAAAAATTAATTTTTCTGTCAGTTATTCCATTTTTATCCATTTTTTTCCCTCTTACACAGCCAATACTAACTGAGAAATGAAACTCACTATTGATTCCTCTAATTCCAATGTTTTTAGAAATACCCCATATGTGGCCGCGGTGCGTCATCTGACTCTACCACAGGCCCCAGAGGCCTGGTGATTTTTTTTATTTCAGTTTTTTTTTATAGCCATTTTATAGCCATTATAGTCAGAGAGGCCTTGGGATGCCAAATTATTTTGGCAAGACAAGTTGATGTTACCATCTGTACCATTCTGGGGGACATGTGACATCCTGATCATTTTTTATTACATTTTTTGAGGTGGTACTAATAAAAAACACAGCATTTAGCAGCTGTTTTTCATTTTTTTACGACGTTTCCCATTATATATGACATGTTATCTTTATTCGTCAGGTTGGTACAATTACAGTTATATCCATTTTATATAGTGTATGACACTTATAAAATAAAAACTGTGTCTTGCATAGTGTAAGAGCTGTAATATTAACTCTTTTGACCAATGGAGTTACGTGAGGGATTTTTCTTTTGGCGGCATAAGCTGATGTTTTTAGCAGTACACTTTTTGTGTACATGTGACATTTTGAGAGTTTTTCCTACATTTTTTAGGGAGCAAGATTAACAAAAAAAAATTTTTTCACTTTGGTTAGTTTTTTTTCATGACGTTAATTGAGCAGGATAATATACACTGCACTGGGCAGCGTCTGAGTTGCTATGGTTACCCCCGAAGCCGGGTGATCGCTCACATGGCTTTGGAAGGAAGGCAAAGGGAGCGGATCTCCTTGAGGATTCTATGGGGTTAACTGCCCGGGGGGAGCACAGCTCCTCTCCGGGCTGTGGCGGTGGGAAGAAGCAATGTGCTGCATTCTCCTCCCGTCGCCCGATCGTGGGGGAGGCAGAGACAATAGGACGTTCATGGACGTCATAATGGAGAAAAGCACTGTTTTTCATGACGTTCCTGGATGTCATTTTGGGAGAGGGGGTTAACATTATACAATAGAATTCAGAAAGAATGGCATATTAAACACTATTTTAAGGTTTTAGCATGAACTTCCACCACCCATGGGGAGGCCAAAACATTGCCTTGGTCTGTCAGGTAAAGCCCTGCAGAAAAAGTTTGAAAAGCCCTGTTTTACAGTGTTAATAGGAGGAAAGGAAAAGGAAAATATAGAATCCACGACAGGCCAATTTTTCTGATCGGTTTTGTTATCTGCTAGATTGTTTGTTTATGACAAAATGGAAATTTTAGCAGCAAATTTTGGTTGCTATAGTAACCCTTTTTAAATTAAAAAATATATCTAAAAATTTCTAGAAAAAATGTAAACATTTGCATGCAACACAAATGAAATAATTTTCGTTTACACTATGTCAGCGTTGTTTGGCAAAGGTTTATAGTGTTTGCACTGCTGGACAATTTCCATTGACCTTAATAGAGCACATTATTATATCAGCCTTACTCTCCAGCATATATCGCAAAAAATACTGGCATCACATTTAAATGTTTGACACATATAAAGCATTTTTTAAATGCAGAAACATGGTTTTTATATTTAAAAAAAATGCTTACAAACTGAAAAGTTGTACAACTTACATAATTTACTCAGTTCCTCACAGAGGAAAGCCTTTGTTTGTGGGCAGTAAATTACCTAGATTGGCAATTCTTGTTTACAGTGCCAATCTAGTGAATACTTTATAAATAAAGTCTTATTACATAAAACTGGAAATATACTATGACTAACATCTGTGTTGCAATTTCCGATAATATTTCCTGAAGCTATCACCTTGTAAAAGCCAGTGTGATATCCAGTCATGTACCAAGCCATGAGCATACAAGCTAATACATCTTCATCCTCTTGCTCCTCTTCATCATAATCCTCCCACTCTGTGCTGAAGAAAGGAGGTGGTGGGGGAGGTGGGGGGAGGGGTGCTGACTAGAAAGAAAATAAAAAACTGATATTACAAATGTGCCTGAAAGAACGAGGAGAAAATTACAGGGTGTAAGGTGAGTTACATACGGGAGGCCAATTGTGCCAGGCAGGAAGATGTGCTCTCACTGGAGGTGGCGGTGGTGGCCAAAAGCAGCCCTGTAATAACGATAAATAAAAGAATAAATGTAAAAAAAATGCTCAATATGTTGACCGTCAAATAAATGGTTATATCTGTAGAGAGAAAACAGGGACAGGTTAAAACTTCTCCCCTTCCACCTAAGAAAAGCTAATTCAATCCTATTTCCATATTTCCAGCGCTTCAGAGAGACTGTTACCACTAACATCAGTCTCCCTCAAATATAAATGCAATCCAAAACAAACACCAACTACATGGGATGCCGGATAACCAGTAAGTTTTATTTTAGCATGGGAGGAAACCTGAGGGCAGATCATGTCAGACTAATCTTAATGATTTCTTGACTATGTCGCAAAAGTGCCTGATGAAGGTGGTGCTGTGGATATCGCCTATCTGGACTAAAGCAAAGCCTTTGAAAAAGCTGATAGAGAAGTTTGCGAAAATTGGACATAATTCCTAGATAGCTCAGTGGATATGTGGTTGGCTGAAGGATTAATATCAGAGGGTTGTTATTGATGAAGTGTATTCAGAACAGAGACTGGTTACAAGTGGTGTGCCACAAGGGTCTGCTCTGGGTCCTGTTCTTTTGTTGTAATATGTTTCTAAGATACATAGGAGAAAGTAATATGCTTGATATTCCTGGAGATATCTATAATATAAAAAATTAAACTTTGCTTGATAAGTGGTCAAAACAATGGAACCAGTAGCAAAATTAGGGGGGGGGGGGGGCAGTCACTACCGGGCCCATACTGGCAGGGGCCCACTGGGGTACTATATGGGTATACGGGGCACTGTGGGGAGACTGGCTACTATAAGAGGCACTATGGGGGGATTAACTACTATATGAGGCACTATAAGGGGGAACTGGCTACAATATGAGGCACTATAGGGGGGACTGGCTATTATATGAGGCACTATAGGGGGGACTGGCTACTATATGAGGCACTATGGGAGATTGGCTACTATATGAGGCACTATGGACGAGACTGGCTACTTTATGAGGCTCTATGGAGGGATTGGCTACTATATTAGGCACTATTGGTGGTGATTGGCTACTGTATGGGGCACTTTTGGGTATGGATTCGCTACTATGTGGGGCAGGTCCAGAGGAAGGAGAAGGGTGGCTTCCGAAGTGACTGGGAAGATGGTAGGGTCGCAAGGTTAGGTTTTGGTGCCCCTTTTCCCCTGGACCACACTGAGACCAGCTCCATGCCAGGATTAGGTGAGTATTTCAAAATTACTCCAATCCTAACCAATTATTGCTGACAATATAGAAATCAATTGCAGCCAGGGGCTTTTACACAGACAGATATTGGTCAGGAAAGATAATAGATAGATAGAATAGAATAGAATAGAATAGAATAGAAATATGAGGTACATTGATAGATCCAGTAGGAAACAGATCTCTAGCAGCTCATCATGTATCTTGAATTGCACGCACATGTACGATCCCAACATGAGAATACAACCAGCTGACATCTTTTACTGTCTAAAAGCTTATTACATAGCTGCTTTCTTCCAAAAACAGCCCTATACCTGCCCTAAAGTTGTTTGCAGTATTACAACTTTGATCCATTCATTTCAGAGACAAACTGAGGAGCAGAGTGGTGCTGTGCCTGGGAGAAGGCAGCTATGTTTATTTAATCTTGGATAACCCCTTTAACTTTTACACGGCTATATATGTGAAATGAGTAATGAGTCACTATGAATAATGTAGCAGAATATACCCTTTATTATTAAGACAACATTGTTGTCTGCTGAGGTTCCATACGGGTAACCTAATCAGTTGTGGGCCCACTCAGACTCACTGGGGGGGGGGGGGGGGGGGGAAGGAAGCTGCCCCGGATGCAAGGCTGGGGGGGGGGGGTGAGGCGCCAGTGTGTGTGTACTATGTACTGTGTGTATATATATATATGTATATATATATATATATATATATATATATATATATATATGCAGGCATTTAAGGAGTTGATGACATGCTACAGTGCGATCGCTGCAGCCTGTCATTAGCGGTGGGGTGCCTGCTGCTCACTGCAGCCGGCCCCCACCTCCTATGAAGCGCGCTATTCATAGCAGGAGAAACACCCAGGATCCAGGGTCATCTGGTGACAGACTTCCATAGCGTAACTGTATGTCCAGGGTCGTCTAGGGGTTAAAAATGAAAAGGTACAGAACCCTTCGAGATTTAGTACATTTGTTACTTTGGTGTCAATTACATATTACATTTTAAGTCCACAAACAGCATTATTGTATTTTTATTTTGACATCCTTCCATGCTTCTCTGATGGCACTGCCCACCCCATACTTGGACTAAGGCTTTATTCACACATTCTTTGTTCTGTCCGCAATTACGGGCATGCAATTGCGGAAAGAACATAAAACCAATGTTTTTCAATAGCCCGTTCACACTTCTGTACGTGTATACAGGGCAGTGATCGCACAGATCGCTAGGATAAACGTAGTGCTCCGTGAAGCACGGAGCGCTACGGATGCACATTCGTAGTGCGAGCCTCGGCCGCGGACTGCACTACAGGTGTGTGTATTCAGCCTAAAAGGAAAGAAAGAGGGAAAGGGAAAGAAAAAAGAAAGAGAAAAAAAGAAAAAGAAAGGAAATTTTATTTTATAATATTTTTTTCTGTAAAAAAGCAAGTGTTAACAGAAAACTTAACATTTATTACCCTGATTCTTCAGGTTTTTTGGCTTGTTTTTTTGCTATCTGGGGTTTTTGCATTTTCAAGCAATACATGAACTTTCTTTTCGCTCTTAGTGTTAGTAGATTTGGGATAAGTCACTACTAGGCATTGCTAGGTAAGAAGTAGTACGCTAACGTACATTTACACATCTTTTTGTGGGCGTATTTTGCCCATCTTTTTGAAGTGGAAATAGGTTTGTATTATGTGATTTTACAGCTGTAAAAGATGTTATCTGAACATAGCCTTAACTTGCTTTCCTATCTACCAGATGGATCGGAATATAATGAAGGTGCAAAAGAATAACCTGTTTTTGCTCCTGCCTATAAATAGCATGAGGAATCATTTCGTATGATGCTGTTGGACAGAATCCCTACAATTGAAATACTTCATTTTACTTTAATAGGCTGCCAGCATAAAATAAAACTACATGTCATCCTACATCACAAAAATACAAAAGGTTAAGATGTGTCCAATTAAGGCAATAACCAGTTATACTGAACACTACTCACCTTAGGTGGTGGAGGAGGAGGTAATGAAGGTGGAGGTGGTGGAGGGGGGGGTGGAGGCGGTGGTGGAGGTGGAAAAGTATACATCCAATCAGACTTCTTCCCTTGTTTCCTCCAGTTGCGGGATAGGTCAGGTGAAGAGGTAGAACTCCTCCGTGTATACAGCCAATCTGTGTCTTCCTCATCCTGCCAATCAAAGCTGTTAAATGTGAAAGCCAGCCTGCTTCTTGTGTACTGTGCTTAGTTTCTTCTTGTGCCTGTTCTTCTAGTGGCAAGTACAGTCTCCCCATGTACTAGTCAAAACCCTTTAGGCCAGGGCTTCTCAGTTTCCGTCCTCATGACCCACCAACAAGTCATGTTTTGAGGATATCTTATACAAAGTACACCTGTGATAATACCTGATACCCTAAGTATAATTCTATAACCTGTGAAATACTAAGGAAATCCTCAAAACATCACCTGTTTGTGGCCATGAAGACTGGAATTAAGAAGAGCTGCTCTAGACAACAGACAGATTTGTAGCCACAGCAATTCACCATACTACTCTCCTCCAGACATATAGAAGAAGGGTGTTTGGATTCATTTGGTGTTAGTGAATAGATCGATAGTCACTGTTTTTCCATTTCTTTCAGGATTTACTATTTTTTTTTTTAATGTAGATGTGGAATTTAGAAAACAATGATTAAAACGTGGGCCATCCTTTTGAAATTAACTGTCATAAAAAAAAAAAAAAAAAAAAAAAAAAAGGGGTCATAGAGATTTTATGCAGTGTAAAGAAGCAGAGAGGGAATCGCTTAGCTGAGTTATTCTCCCTATGCACACAAGTAATAAGTGGGGATCTCAGCACCCAGACCCCGACAAATCAAAACTTTTGACAGGTCTTTATGACATGTCAAAGGTTTTTTCTTTTTTTTTTAAATAGCAGTAACTGTTTAAAGACAATCTCTGCCTTTTAAGCCCATGTAATTTTATAGGTCAAGAATTCTACACTGATTTGCTTCTTATTTGGACAGGAAAAAAGGTCCTACCTTTTCTGCTCTCTGATGCTCTATTTCCTTCCTCTTACCCTCTGGTGATAACTTCCGAGAGGAGAGTGGGGCGGGAGCATGATGCAGGCATTGCATGTGGGTGAAACCATGCCTGCACTCAGTGTCCAATATCTGCCTGATGTAGCTGCAACATCAATAACATCGGCTAACTATTGATCATTGCCCGCAACATGCTTCCGCGGCGCCTCCCCTCTCGTCAGGGACGTTATCACCAGAGATGGTCAGAGGGAGGAAGTGAAGTGCTGGAGAGTAGAACAGGTAGGACCTTTTCTGCTCTTCAGATAACCCCTTTAACATATAGAACTACCAAAGAAAGGTAGGTGGGCACAACCAGGAAATAAAGGTGCACACACCTAAGGGTACACTGAAGCAAACAGTCATACAACATTAAAAAGAGTGCACCCTCTGTTTGTAGGTACATATATTTTTTATGTTGTATAACCCATTAACATAAAGCAAACACAGCAGCAACTCCAAATCTCCTGCAGCTATATCTAAAGGAAGCATAGGAGCTTACTGCATTCTACTTACTGTTTTAAGCTCCTACACATAGAGCTCAATCAAATAGTTACTATATCAGTGTGCACACTGCTATATTTATTTATATTTGCAAAATTTGGGGCACTGTATAAAAAAACCCAAAGCTTTAACACCCATGAAGATGTACTAAGGAATTAAAGGGGTAAGTTATCTCTTATGTACAGGATAGGGCAAAACTATCTGACCAGTGGGGGGGGGGGGGGGGGGGACTGACTGCTGGGATCATAACCAATCATAAGATCATAACCAATCATAAGAACAGAGAAAAATTTTACCCTGACCAGAACATACAGGGGGAATTCTACATACGGAGGGCTTACTACTGAGGAGTTACCTAAAGTGGGATGCCTAACTATTAGAGAGACTACCTATGGGGGCCTACCTGCACAAGGAGGTCTGACTACTATATAGATGCATGGGGGGTCTGACTATATGGCTGCACAGATGGGCCTAATTACTATATGGAAAAAGAGGGACCTAACTAATATATGGGGGCACAAAGGGGACCTAAGTGCGATATGGGAGCAGAGAGAGCACATATAATATATGGAGTCACAGAGGTGCATAACAGCTATATGGGGGACACCTAGGGGTCAGACTACTATATGGGAGCACAAAAAGGCCTAACTACTGAATGGGGGAACAGAGGGCCTAACAACGGTATGGATGCACAGAAGGGGCCTGACTTCTATATGGAGTCAATGGGCCCGAACTCCTATATTGAGACACAGTGATGCCCGAGTACTATATGGAAGCACAGAGGAGTCTGATTACTATATGGAGGCACAGATGGTGGCCCTGCTACTAACAGAGGGTGTAGAGGGGGCCTTAGTACTATTTGAGGGCTCAAAATGGGTCTACATACATGGGAGCACAAAGTGGGCACTTTTACAGTATGGAGTAATACATATGTGGACTTTGTATAGGGGTGAGGATGGTGCTGGAGCGAAGAGCCTATAATGTTTGTCTGGCAGATTCTGTAGGGAAAAAGTCTCCATGATTGCCAGGCAAAATGATCAGAGAAGACACCTCCTGTGAGTCACTGGATGTAGCTGCACTGTAATCAGTCATGATGGGCAGATTCCCCATCCCTGACTTATTATGTGCACAGCCTGTGTACCATTGGTATTTGTAGAGTACTGATATTTGTACAGTGGAATTTATTTAGTAATGGTATAGGGGTATTAGTCACTTTGTGGTGGTGATGGTGGTGGTCATGGTGTACAGGGCCGCTTTAACCTGAGGGCAAAAGGTGCACCAGGCCCACTGGTTAAAGGGCCCCCCTGAGCAGGCCCACCGTTGCTATGTGCGACAAGTGCGGTCGCACAGGGCTCCGGCGACCAGCCTGTCAGTGAGGAGCTCCATGGATGGGTAATCTACTTACCTGTACATTGTAGCTATGAGTGCTCGGGGAACTTGGGGGGTGGAGCTATATACTATTGAGGGAGCGCAGAGGGGGGCTATATACTATTGGTGGAGCACACGGGGGGCGCTATAAACTATTGAGGGAGCGCACAGGAGGGCTATATACTATTGAGGGAGCGCACAGGGGGCTATATACTATTGAGCGAGCGCACAGGGGGGCTATATACTATTGAGGGAGCGCACAGGGGGGCTTTATACTATTGGGGGAGAACACGGGGGCGCTATATACTATTGAGGGAGCACACAGGGGGGCTATATACTATTGAGGGAGTGCACAGGGGGGCTATATACTATTAAGGAAGCGCACAGGGGGGCTCTATACTATTGAGAGAGCGCACAGGGGGGCTATATACTATTTAGGGAGTGCACAGGGGGCTATATACTATTTAGGGAGTGCACAGGGGGGCTATATACTATTGGGGGAGCGCACATGGGGGCTATATAATACTGGGGAGAGTGCACAGGGGTTATTTAAACTACTGGGGAAGTGCACAGGAGGGTTGTATATAACTGGGGGAGCACACGGGGGTCTATATACCACAGGCACACCTTAAAACTGTGGGGGCACAGAGGGGTGTAACTACTATATAGGGGGAAAAAAGGGGTGTAACTACTATATAGGGGTACAAAGGACCTAACTACTGTATGTGTTGAAGCCTTAAATATTTGTCTGGCAGATTCTGGAGAGAAGATTCACAGCCGGGGGAGACATCATGGTGGCCTACGCTGGATGGAGCCAAAAAGAAAAGGTCACTGATTCTGAGAAGACGCCCCCTGTGAGTCACTGGATGTAACTGCACTCTGTTATAGGCTTGTAGTGATAGGGGTCATGGTGTGACGGTATTATGTACAGCTATCATTGGTGATATCTTTCTGTTTTGTTCAGAGCAGTTTTCATGTAATATGTAATCACTGTATGGTGGAAATAGTGTTGTAAGGAAACTTCTGTATGTATTGGGGCTCTTAAAGGGGAACTCCGGATAAGAAAAACTTGTTTTCTATTAAAAGTACATTAAAAGTTATATAGATGTGTCTATACAATGTATGGCTGCGTTCACACTACGTATATTTCAGTCAGTATTGCAACCAAAACCAGGAGTAGATTAAAAACACAGAAAGGATCTATTCACACAATGTTGAAATTGAGTGGATGGCCGCCATATAACAGTAAATAATGGCCATTATTTCAATATAACAGCCGTTGTTCTAAAATAACAGCAAATATTTGCCATTAAATGGCGGCCATCCACTCAATTTCACCATTGTGTGAACAGATCCTTTCTGTGTTTTTAATACACTCCTGGTTTTGGTTGCAATACTGACTGAAATATACTGACTGAAATATACGTAGTGTGAACGCAGCCTATGGCTAGGTTCACACTACGTATATGTCCTGCCGTAGTTTTTACGCGGCCGGACATGTGCGGCTGAAACTACGGTCGTGTGAAAATAGACATACGGTCGAATTAGACATGCGGCCAAATCTTTAGGAAGTGAGGCAAACACCTCTTGAATGCATCTGGGAAAGCAGAGCAACAGTATTACAGGAATCGGCATTACGGGGTTAGCGATCCTCTGCAATGCCGATGCCTCTAATGGTTAATATATTAAATTAATAAAATATATTTTCGTTGTAATAAAGTCACTTTTGTTGTTCAATAATTTAATTCTAACGAATCCATCATTGTGCAATTAAATATACTGTTAAAATAAATATATATATCAATAAATGTATATTTATATATATATATTTATTTTTTTACAGTATATTTAATTGCACAAGTATGGATTCGTTTAAATTAAATTATTGAACAACGAAACTGATTTTATTACAACAAAAATGTTTTTTATTAATTAAATATTAATTAGTACAGGAAGCTCCATTAAGCCGTTAATTTATATTCCCGGTAAATAGAGCATTCTGTACTAATCAATACTTTACTTTAATTAAAACATCAAATGTTTCTTCTAATTATGCTATCACATTAGCATTATTAGAAGAAACATTTTGAATCATATGTGCGATCAGCTGATATGCTGATCGCACATATAAAAGAGCCGTTCGCAGCACAGTGACTTCATTGTGCCGCGGACGGTGAAGAGACAAGATTGAAGAGAGAAGAGCAAGACATCGGAGAGTGGGTATAAAGCTCTCCCCACCCCCTCCCCAGCACTGCACCAATCCCAGCAAGGAAGGGGGGTATCCCAATCCCAGCTGGTATGGGTGCAGTCTGACATCAGTCTGGCCCCCAAGGGGTTAAGGGGGATGCAATACATCCTCCCTTAACCCCTTGGGGGCCAGACTATAAGCAGCAATCTGTAAAGATGCTGCATACTGTAAGGTGCACAACACAGCTCACAATGATGGGTGTTGCGCTCCTGTTTGTGTTTTTTTTGTGTGTTTCTCCCTTTTTGTTTTTCAGATATCGGTATCCAGTGGATTACGTCAGATTCCATGGACTACGTCGATGACCAGCGTTTTTTTTTTTTTTTTTTTAATAAAATGTCAATGAGGGGTGTGGGGGTGTATGTATTGCATCCCCCTTAACCCCTTGGGGGCCAGACTGATGTCAGACTGCACCCATACCAGCAAGGAAGGGGTTAAGTGACCCCCCCTTCTTTGATGGGATGGGTGCAGTGTTGGGGAGGGGGTGGGGAGAGCTTTATACTCACTCTCCGATGTCTTGCTCTTCTCTCTTCCATCTTGTCTCTTCGCCGTCCGCCGGCACAATGAAGTCACTGTGCTGCGGACGGCTCTTTTATATGTGCGATCAGCTGATCAGCTGATCGCACATATGATTCAAAATGTTTCTTCTAATAATGCTATTGTTATAGCATAATTAGAAGAAACATTTGATGTTTTAATAAAGTAAAGTATTGATTAGTACAGAATGCTCTATTTACCGGGAATATGAATTAACGGCTTGATGGAGCTTCCTGTACTAATTAATAAAACACATTTTTGTTGTAATAAAATCAGTTTCCTTGTTCAATAATTTAATTTAAATGAATCCATACTTGTGCAATTAAATATACTGTAAAAAATATATATATATATATAAATATACATTTATTGATATATATATTTATTTTAACAGTATATTTAATTGCACAATGATGGATTTGTTAGAATTAAATTATTGAACAACGAAAGGGACTTTATTACAAAGAAAATGTGTTTTATTAATTTAATATATTAACTATTAGAGGCATCGGCATTCGGCATTATTGCCGGCTATTTTTTAAGTACTCCGTACGGGACCGCCTGTAAATCCACGGCCGTGAATTTGCACAGTTCCGGCCTCAAACAATGGTCTTGTTAATTTTTTATGGGTCCGTTTACGATCGGGCCGTAGGCTCATATGTAGTGTGCACTGTGCAGCAGTATATCGTATACTTTCCAGCGTACGCATCAACCTCAAAACTACGGGCGAATACTCGCGGCTCGCACTACGGCCGTACATATATGTAGTGTGAACATAGCCTATTACTGTATCTGTACAGTTCTGCCACACTGATAGAAATCCAGGAAGTGAAAAAAATGGCCTCTGTGCAAATCCACATTGTCTCCTGCTCCCACTGCTCTCCCAACTTAGGAGACAAATATTCCATGCCTCTGTCTCACATTGTGTGTGTGTTTGCTGATGATGCAGACAGGGGACAGGGCGTGATGTCACAGGAGGCTTGGCTGGATAACCCAATCCCCTGACTGATTCATCATCTCTAACCGGCCAGAAGCAGCTGCTGCACTAATTTTACTGATTGTAATGGGTGGGGGCTGTGATGATCACATGAGGGAAAGCATTGCATTCTGGGAAATGCCAGACCAGGAAAAACAGAAACACAAAACAGAGCACCCCCCCACACCCCCCCAAACAAATGGATTTTTGGTAGTTTCGAAACTGGGATAGACAGGTAAGTAATGCGTTACGCTTCTGCAGAAGTTTAATTTTTTTAACCTCTACCTTTAATACAGTGTGGGGGCACTTTCAGTACATTATACTGTGTGTGGAGCTCCTATTCTGATAACGCGGGGGGGGGGGGGGGGGGGGGGTCCGAAAGGGAAGAGGGGGGGGGGCACTCTTGAGGGCTGTGCACTAGGCCCACCAATGTATAAAAAACAGCCCTGATGGTGTAACACTACTAGTTTGCTGCTGGTATTATTGGTCTTGGTATACTGGATTTTAGTAATAGAGTGGTATTAGTCATAGATTTGGTCAGTAACAGTGTAATGGTATAGTGGTATGAATGGTGATAATATGGTAACTTTATATTATTCTTATATATCACCTATTAATGGTGTTCTGGGGTCACTTACACACACTGAGCCCCTACAGATCTAGGTATTCTTATCTCTGATACAGTGTACAATCCACCTTGGACCCTCTAACTACAAGAGCTGCGAACGCTACATCTCTCATCATTTACCGACACTTTGCAGCCCTCGGGATATGCTGGGATTTGAAGTACAAATGAACAGACAGCTCAAGGGGTTGTCCCCTCGGAAACTATAACTCTCAGCATTCCCCGAGAGCTTTACAATTGTAGGGTATTCTGAGAGTTGTAATTGTTGTTATTCCCAAGGGAGTTGTGGTCACAGATACAGATCAGTCCAGGGTGGGACCAGGTCTGCATGGGACCAGGTCACTTCACACCGGTTCTTCACTGGTTGCCACCAGTGTCACTTTTACTGGTGGGCACCAGGTACCCCAAGTCCAACACTGGAGCCTGCTCCGACTGCAGTACAGTACAGACATCAGAGCCCACCAGAGAATCCTCTGGTGGGCCTGACATCTGGCTTTTCTGTATGGTCCTCCAGGGAAAGCAGGACACATGTCCCAGGTATCCGGACGAGCATATCATTTGTGTGTGTATGCCTTAAAGGCATGAGAGTGGCAATAGGAATAAGTTATACGGTATCCTGGTGTACCGTGAGGGGTTGCTGGGTGTTATGGTGCAACTGGGGCCTAACTGGAACCTACTTGTCACGTTGGGGTCCGAGGATGTTATGATGGCCCAGCCTCTCAACACACAAAGGAGATGCAAAGAAATATGTACCTTGAAGTAAGTTATGTCCACACACTTGTAGGATGAAAGCAATAAGGCACTTTACTTGAGGTAAAACTTTGGAACAGCCCATACAGTTGCATAAGGTGGCAATATGCAGTCAGGATGATCCAACACAAGGAGTTAATTGGGAGATCTGTGGTAGCTTTCAGTTTAGTGATCAAATGGAGTTCTGAGGCAGCTAATAACACTTTGATACTCTCAGTTCTTCTATCTTTATGACCAGCTTACTGAGGAATAGGTTAGGCAGAGCTGAGAGTCTCACATACACTCGTGCCTGTGCAGAAGGTCTCTGTAGCAGGGTTGACCTAATGACTAAAGTTTTTTGAATGGCAGAATTAGAGAAGGGTATCTCAGTAGCTTGAACTGGAGTGGGACACTTTGGTATACTGGTAAGTTCAGAGAAGTCCTCTGGCATTTGGGGGTTCTATCCAGTAGATCACTTACTCTTGCACTGGTCCCAAACAGATGATCCAGGCTCCTTTACCAAAGGAATTTAGTAGTTCTGGGAGTAAAGATGCTGCTTTGCTTCTCTTCTAATTTCCAGACCTGAAGGTGGACTGAGAACAGTGGTCACTGTCACCTGGCAAAGCCAAACACTACACTAGTCCTAACCAGGGAATTTCACTCCTTCCAGAAGAAGGGTGGAGTTCGGGCACAAGATCTTGGCTAGAGATGAGCGAACCTCGAGCATGCTCGAGTCCATCCTAACCTGATCGTTCGGCATTTAATTCGCTGGGGCTGCTGAAGTTGGATAAAGCTCTAAGGTTGTCTAGAAAACATGGATACAGCCAATGACTATATCCATGTTTTCTACATAGCCTTGGGGCTTTATCCAACTTCAGCAGCCACCGCTAATTAAATGCCGAACAATCGGGTTCGGATGGACTCGAGCATGCTCGAGGTTCGCTCATCTCTACTCTTGGCCCAATCATAGGAGTTCTGTCTTGGTACCAAGAATACAAGGCTTACCTTACAGATCTCTTGTTCACTCTTGTTATACAGATAAGAAATACACAAGCACATGTTAGGACATGGGTGTAGCAGAGCTGAGAAAGCTACTAAACAAAATAGAGGGCTCTACAGAGGCTTCTGGAGTTAAATACACCACACCACAGAGTCAAACCTAGGAACACCTCATTCTACCTTACTTTGGGCAGAAATTAGTTGCTCCGGGTTACCACAGTTATGGCAGAGCCCAAACACAATTTTTGTACAGGGGTCTTCTGGAGTCTGTGTCTGCCCCTGAGTGGCAGCACAAATACATGGTCACTACTTCATTCACTGTCTATGGAACTTCCAAACATAATCAGCTCAGCACTTGGCAACATTCAAAAGCCCACAGTGAATGAATAGCGAGTTAGCCACATATGTATGGTGTTCTTTATTCATTTTTGGGGGGTACACCTTTCCCTTGTTCTTCTGATTAATGGGATCCCAGCACTCAGGCACCTTCCGGGCAACTTGTTATATTCTATCCTGTGGACTTTTAAGGATGGGAATAGCCCTTCTTCCAGCAAACAATTTCAAATTGAACAAAAATATTGTTTAAGGGTGGAAATTTACATAAAAGTCTTTATTAAGTCTATTATGCAGCATTTGTGAGGCTTTTGCTTTCTGTAGTTTAGTCTAACCAAGGTCAGCCCCCCCAGTGACTGCAAAAGGACATTCTATCATTCTCAATCCCACTGTAAACTATAAGGTTTCCACACACCAAACCCCATTCGGCCCCACACATATCAGGCTGTGTACCCCTGAGCTGTCCAATCCTAGAGGTGCAGGACTCGCCTGCTTCTTGCCGCGAGTGCGTGCGTGGACACTGGATGGAGGCATCAGATCAGCCAAGTTCTGCTCCTCCTCATTCTTATATCCCTCATACACCACCAAACAGGTGCCCAACACCTCATCCACAGAGCGAATAACGGCTGAGTATAGCTGTCCGTCCTCAGACCACTGTACTGAACAACGGTCACCAACCTTCCACTAAATAAGAAAAAAAAATATGAGAGATGGTGCACGTGTAGGTTTTATTAAAAAAATTATAAATCTATTAAAGATACTTGATGCAAAATAAAAACCAACAAGTTTACAATACACCACTTTGATGGAAGAGGTATATTAGTCATACTTGGTCAGGTAATATAATTTGGAAGGTATAAGAAGATATTTTCAACAGTGTGACTTTAAAAGCATCAGGAAAAGAAACTGCTATGGTCTGTCAAAGGTAAATAGAAGTGGAAAGTTGACACGATTTATATATCTAATCTAAATGTCCACAATACAAGTGCACAAATTGTTAACTATTTTCCCAAATCTAATTTTGAGGTTTACTCTAGGCCTATTATATAATTATTAAATAGGGCTCCAGCTTAAAGTGGTTATCCAGAATTAGCAAAACACACAGCTACTTTCTTGCAAAAACAGCACACAACTCTCCCCAGGTTGTGTGTGGTATTGCAACTGAGTTCCATTCATTTGAACAGAACTAAGCTGCAAAAGTGAGGGCAAGATTAAATAGGTAGTTCGTCAACTTTTTCTTCTTTCAAATCAACAGGTGCCAGAAAGTGCCAAAGAATTTGTAATTTACTTCTATTAAATCTCAAGTCTTCCAGTACTTATCAGCTGCTGTTTGTCCTGCAGAAAATTGTGTATTCTTTCCAGCCTGACTTAGTGCTCTCTGCTGCCACCTCTGTCCATGACAGGAACTGTCCAGAGCAGTAGCAAATCCCCACTGAAAACCTCTCCTGCTCTCCAGGCTGGAAAGAATACACCACTTCCTGCAGGACATACAGCAGCTGATAAGTACTGAAAGACTTGAGATTTTTTTTTACTAAAAGTAAAGTACAAATCGCTGGCACTTACTTACACCAGTTGATTTGAAATATTTTTTTTTCTGAACTGCCCCTTTAATCCAGTTTTTGTAAGAAAGCAGCCATGTTTTGTAAGCCTGTATAATCCCTTTAAAAAAGCATACAAATCATTGGTCTTTGTGTCATCTATATAGCAGACATATAGGAGGAGCCATACATTTAGAGGGAAATTATAATCCCTTTCATGCTGTTGTGATTGCTTCTAACTGCCCATCAGACTTGATTGATAAGTGTCTCCCTATACCCAAACAGGGAGAGATCAATTAATCAAAGCTGGTGGTGCAGGAAGAAGTTGCTGGGGACCGCCCTTACAACTCTTGGCTCGGGCACCATGAAAGTGATGACAGGTTCCCTTTTAGGTAATAGCGACAGAATGAATCATCATAGTGGTAATAGTAGGAAAGATGGGTCTTGTGATGTATGTGACAACGGGACTAGAATTATATTATTATCAACACTTTGGATGAAATGTCTTCAAAACACAGTAGGCCAAAACAGTTTTCATCAGTACTGAAGCAGACAGTGGAAAAATATCTATATTCAGTTAAATGCCAGTAGATGTCATGGGTTTAGTAAGGTTCATCAAAGTGTTGGGGTAAAATGTTGGCAGAACAGGGAATTGTGAGATGGAATGTGTGATCAGTCAGGTATATAGTAGGTGAGGAAGAGGAATACATATTTCTGGAAAGGGATCATAGGCAGATGATGACAATGACAAGTCTAACAAGAAAGATTTAGTCACCTGTTTAACAGGTGGGGTGCTATCCCCACTACTTCCCACTGACACTATTTCATCCAGCTGATGCCTCTCAGTATTTCCATAGCCGTCATACTGCACCACACAGGTTCCTGTTTCTCTATCAATGGATTTAACTGTAGCTGGATAGACACAGCCATCTTCTGACCAAACAGCACTACAAGGGTCTCCCACTTTCCACTAAAAATAAAGACAAAGATGAACGTAAAAAGGAAAATAAAATGCCATACAGTGTTACACAAAACATATTAAGGCATTCATTGCTCTCATATTGTATTGAGTATTGTATTGAGTTTGTAAGTAGAAGGAAATTAAACCATCTCCGCAACTATACAAATATGACAAATTTATTAAACATGTAACACTTTACATCTAATTTTCCAGTAGAAAAAAATATTTGGCAGAAATGAGAAGTCTCTGAATGTATCTTGTAGCCAGCTAACCCTTCCTTACATATTCAACAGAAATTGTCATTACTCACATCGGTCCTTGTCCCCAGTGGGGTTATAATTTAAACTCTAAATTAACATATCACTATGGGTGAGATTTATCAAAGGGTGTAAAATTTAGACTGGTGCAAACTACCCACAGCAACCAATCACAGCTCAGTTTCCGGCTCTGGTGAAAGGAAAGCTGAGCTGTGATTGGTTGCTGTGGGAAGTTTGCACCAGTCTAAATGTTACACCCTTTGATAAATCTCCCCCTATGTTTTTTGGAGTGTGGGAGGAAACCAGTATGCCTGGAGGAAACTCACACCACCAACCAGAACATATGAAATCCTTGCAGATGTTTTTCTTGGGGGGAACTGAACCCAGACCCCAGCGTAGGGCAATATCGCTACCCACTGGGCCATAGTGCGTACTTCCTTTCAGCATTCTTCCACTTCAGTCAGATCATTGTTTGGGGCACTCCAAAAAAAAAAATATATAACCATTCTTCTATAAAGTAAAGGGTTAGAAAAATTAAACTTCCCCCACTGAAAATCAGACAAAGGGCAATTCAAATAATCTTCTTGAAAATATTGGGGGACATTTATTAAAGGAGAAGTCCGGTTACAATTTTTATTAAAGTATTGTATTGCCCCCCAAAAGTTATACAAATCACCAATATACACTTATTACGGGGAATGCTTACAAAGTGCATTTTTCTCTTCACTTACTACTGCATCAAGGCTTCATTTCCTAGATAAAATGGTGATGTCATGACCCGACTCCCAGAGCTGTGGCTGCTGGAGAGGATGATGGTAGGGGGACACTGAGGGATACAGGACACTGGAGGGACACTGAGCACCCCCCTGCCATCATCCTCTCCAGCAGTCACAGCCCACACAGCTCTGGGAGTCGGGTCGTGACATCACCATTTTATCCAGGAAGTGAAGCCTTGATGCAGTAGTAAGTGTAGGGAAAAAAGCACTTTATAAGCATTTCCTGTAATAAGTGTATATTGGTGATTTGTATAACTTTTGGGCGGCAATACAATACTTAAATAAATTTTTTTGCTGGACTTCTCCTTTAAGCCCTGTGTTTTTTGCACCTCGCTTATAAATGTCCCAGCAGCGCCAAGGCTTACTGCATTTATGTAGTGGCATAATGCCTCAACATAAATCCTATGCACACCAGTGTATGAATGTAGTGAAACCTACACCAGATCAGAGCTGGCGTAGGTCTCTTTCACATTTTTTCACAGGAAAAATGTTATATTTGTCGACCGCAGGGCCCGCCCCCTCCATTCTGGCATGTCTGGTGCAAACATTTATACACAAAACAAGTGTGGGTGAATAGATTTATTAGCATCTGGTCCCTCTTGCGCCAGAAAATGGCCGCTGCACACCTTAATAAATGTCCCCCATTGTGTTTAAAATATATCAAATAGTGTGGTATGTAACACTAAGTACCAGATGATTCCAAAAATCCTAGCACTACAGACAAGGATATGCTTAAATAAGGAGTATTTATTAAGGTGACACCTTCACCAATATTTACAGATATTTACAAATTAAGTAAGTTATGGAAATTCATGCACACCGTCGTGCCGTTCTTTCCCTATGTCGAAATTGTCCAGTATAGTCCAGAACCTTTGTCGGTCTATTAGTTGTAACAGAGATAATGTATAGTACTAGTCAATCAACTGTACACCGTGATGGCATCGACAACCAAGCTACTCCGTCCTGTGTCGGTCTACGAGTATAGTAGTCAGTCAAACCAATTACGTTTTATGTAGTATTAGTCCATACAATTTACAAAATGCCTCGCCCAATGCGTTTCAGTAACTAGTAACCGTGACCTCATCAGGGGCGCCGAGGCTAGTTATGGAATGTGACAGTATGTATAAGGCTAAATACAATACATGGTACACATAACATTAGAGGACTGTAAAGCATTTGCAAGGCACAGCAATATGGCTACTCACTATACCTAGGATGGTCCTAGGTAGCAGTGGCTACAGTAGACCCTATAAGGAATAAATGTGTGGCTATCAATACTGGTATACCGATACCACCATCATAAATTAGGATAAGATAACTACCTTGGCTCAGCTGGTGGTACATGGAGAGGGGTGTGAAGTGTCACACCCCTCTCCATGTACCACCAGCTGAACCTAGGTAGTCAGGGAAGGGCCTAGTGGACCCTCTGCAGTCAGTGGAGCTGGTCCCGATGAGAACATTAGGTTAGGTTCCAGTGTGGGACCACCCTTTTTAGGGCGGCCACCCCACCTAGGTATAGGGACCTTACGATAGGGCATATTAGGGAGTATTTAGACCCCCAACGTGTATCAACCACCCATCACCACGTTGTACTCCTTGGTCTTCCTCCCCTCCCTCCCCCTTACCCTTACACTATCATGTAGTGTCATGTTCATTCAAGTATATTTACATTTCACCCACAAATGTAACATTATCAGACTCAGAATACACTGTATTCCCCTGCATTATTGATAGCCTCATGACCATATAAATCAGTGGCCAACCGCACTATAGTTTGCCCGCACTTACCAGTAATATCCTCCAATAAGCAGATCTCCATGCAATACAGGACTTCATCATTCCTGCATATTGCTTTGTCCTCGGGCACGCAAGAGCGCTGTGAGCCAGGCACATCGCTACTCTGTTTACATACAGAGAGTGATCACTCCCCGATGGGCGTGCATGGGGAGTGTCAGGAGCTTGGCGCGCTCCCAAACGGCCCGATGACGCCAGACACGCCGTGACCGCGCGGCCCTTAACTAGAGTGTGCGGCCTCGAGCGCTTCCGTCTATCTGCCACTGCAGGACCGCGGGAGGATCATTCTACATGCACAGGACAGCAATGTAAGCTCTTTCATTTATTCTGCACACAGTATGCACCTTAGCTTACACTGTGAGAATACTTACCACTGTATGTTATTTCCTTCTGGGCAGATATCCCTAGGAACATTGTGCACTCACATAGAAATAAGAGCATTGAGGGGACATTGGTCTACTGTAGCCACTGCTACCTAGGACTATCCCTCTGATTGCTCCTGACATCAGTATAGTGAGTAGCCATATTGCTGTGCCTTGCAAATGCTTTACAGTCCTCTAATGTTATGTGTACCATGTGACACAAAGTATAGAAGGATAGAAGAGTTCGGCACTACTACTAGATCCAATGATCACAGTGGAATATAGGTAACAGCAGACGGTGTAGTCTAATGATAAGCTTCGGGGTGGTGCTCTATGTATAGAAATAAAGTCCACTGCGTGCGTAGCAGCCGTGACGAAGTACCGTACAGGTACGAAACAGCTGTAGCTGCTACGCTGATGGCGTCCTCTCACCATGTCTGTCTGCTGTGTTTGTTCTATATGAATTAAAGAAACTATCTGAAGACTAAGTGGGGTGAGTGCCATGTTATTTATCTTTCATGGATTGTTATGAGTACCATGTATTGTATTTAAACTTATACATACTGTCACATTCCATAACTAGCCTCGGCGCCCCTGATGAGGTCACGGTTACTAGTTACTGAAACGCATTGGGCGAGGCATTTTGTAAATTGTATTGACTAATACTTCATAAAACGTGATTGGTTTGACTGACTACTATACTCGTAGACCGACACGGGACGGAGTAGCTTGGTTGTCAATGCCATCATGGTGTACAGTTGATTGATTGGTACTATACATTATCTCTGGTTACAGCTAATAGACCGACAAAGGTTCTGGACTGTACTGGACAATTTCGACATAGGGAACGAACGGTACGACCGTGTGCATGAATTTCCATAACTTACTTAATTTGTAAATATCTGTAAATATTGGTGAAGGTGTCATAAATACTCCTTATTTAAGCATATCCTATATTTTGTTATTTTTTTCCCCCATTGTGTTTAAAAAGTTGTAGATAATTGGTGCAGTAGCAGTCATGGTATCTGCATGAACATGTTTTCACAAATGCTTGGGTGATCAGCCATTATTTCCCAACAGCTTTGACTTCTTGTTCTCCCAACCTCACCCCATGTGAATTCATGTGGAGTAAGAGTACGTGCACACTAGGAAACCTGGGCGGGTCACCTGCTGCGGATTCAGCAGCTCGCCCCCGCTCGCGGCCGCAGGAATCTCCATTCTATGCACAGGCAGATTTCGCCGTCCACCCAAAGAATAAACCCATTCATTCTTCAGGTAGATGGCGGAATCTGCTTGACCAGAGAATCAAGTCTATGGCACAGGCGGAGATGCGAGCTGGGTGATCTGCCCAGGTTTCATGTTTTTTTTTTATTTTATAATCTGTCTTTTTTGTGTATTCACTTAAATATTTGCGTAATCCAGGATTTGCGCCCTTTTTATCACGAAAAAAAAATTGGAATTCGCACCTACTGGCGCAGTCCTATGTCTAGTCCAGACCAAGTGAATACATTTTAACTGTTTTTTTAGACAAAAATGCTGTGCGCAATTTTTAAGCTTTGTGCAATAAAGACGTGTGCAATTTTGATAAATTCACTAAGAACAAGGAGAAATACAAATGGCTAAAACTAGATAGAAAAGTCAGCTATTAGACTCAACAATAAATTCCCCCCCACTGTGCTTAGGAGTAGAAAACATGGATTTATATATTTAGAGCATTGCTAAAGACCAAGAGGGACATAGTGAATATTGGTAGCAAGATTTGCACAGATGCAGTGCACCCACTGACAACTTTTTGAACCAATTTTTTTTTTATTTCATAAATGTTGAGCGCATCTGAAGTGCCCGTTGTTAGATTCTTATATCATTTGGAACATTTTTTTACTAACTCAGTAGATGAAGGCTGATAATAAAGTCTTGTTGTAATATCTAACTACTTTTTGGCTTTCATTGCTTTTCTGGATATAGGACATTAGCCATCAGAATTCTACCCATTATCAACACAATTAAGGAGTTTTAAGGCTGTTTTATAGTAGGATTCTCTTTGTTTTCCAAAGATTAGCGCAATTCGAGCATGCTCAAGTCAGATAGTTTGGAATTTGAATACCGGTGGGAGAAGTTACATGCAGCCCTAGGGATTCCTGTAAGCCTATAGCCTATAGCTGTCTGTATCCATGTTTTCCAGGACTCCCTGGGGCTGCATCCAACTTCTTCAGCCATCAGTATTCAAATGTCAAACGAATGGACTTGAGCATGTTCAAGTTGCATTCATCTCTAATAGCAACCAATTATACAGCTCAGCTTTAATCTCTCATATTGCCCTGGTAAAATAAAAGCTGTGCTATGATTCGTTGCTATGGGCAACAAAGAGAATCTTACTATAGGATCGCTTAATAAATTTCCCCCAATATTTCCAGTAAGACTGGGTTCACACTGTATTTTTGCATCCGTTTCACTGTATCCACTATAGAACATTAAATTTTAACAGAAAAACTTGGTCAACCATGGCTTTGTGCATGTTAAAAATAAAAAAACAAAAGGAAAAGGATCCTTTTCCATTAACTTTTTTTTCATAATGAAAGTCAATGGAAAACTGATGCTGCAGGATGGCATACGACTGCATCCACTTTTACCATGCTTTTTTACCCCCTTTGAAAGGATATGTTAAATGTACAGCAAAAATGGAGTGTGGCCCTAGGTACTGTCTGCCACACAACCCTAAAAATAATGGAACCACCACCAAGCTTAAAGCGGTTGTCCAGAGAAAATCTTTTTTTTTTCAAATCAATTGGTGTCAGAAAGATTCCAATTCTTATCAGCTGCTGTATGTCCTGCAGGAAATGTTATTTTCAGTCTGACACAGACTGCTCTCTGCTGACATCTCTGGCCGAGACAGGAGAGAGGCTGACATCCGCTTGGCTTTACTTTTAATTTCATTTACTGAGATCTGAGCTTCTAGCAGCCTCACTGACTGGTCTGCACTTGGGCTTTTCACAGCTCAGACAAGCCCTACAGGCAGCTGGAAGAAGCCCAAGATTTACATAGCTTTGCGTTTGCGTCCATGAGGCTTTTTGGAGCTCATTTCCATTATAAAAAAAAAGTGATCTCAGCACCCTTAAAGGGAACCTGTCACCCCCATGCCGGGGTGACAGGCTCCCGCCCCCCGTTAGAGCCCCCTATACTCACCTAATCCCGCCGGGTCCCGCTTCTGGAGGTGGTCGGGTGATGAAAATCTCAGCCGCTGCAGCCCGGCGCGCGCGCTGAGAGATGAGTCCAACACCCATAGAGAATGACAGGAGAGTCCAGCGCTCCGTCATTCTCTATGAGCGTTGGACTCATCTCTCAGCGCGCGCGCCGGGCTGCAGTGGCTGAGATCTTCATCACCCGACCGGATCCAGAAGCGGGATCCGGCGGGATTAGGTAAGTATAGGGGGCTCTAACGGGGTCAGGAGCCTGTCACCCCGGCACGGGGGGTGACAGGTTTTTCTTTAACTTAATCTGTAAAAGCAAGCTATGTTCTGCAAATAAACAATGATATTTACAGTTTTACAATTTAATTTGTAATTTGACAAAAGATTCTAACATTCTCAAATAGGACTGTAGGAGTGTAATTCTTAATTAAAAAAAAAAATAAAAAAAAAATCAAACCTCATATAAAACACAGATTTTAAGATGTGTTACTTACTTTGGATGCAAGAGAGCGAGAAGTTGACTGTGTAGTTGGGTGGATGAGTGGTGGAGGAGGCTGTGCCTTCTTCTTCTTGCACCACTTCTCCCCCTCGTCTTTTGGGTGGTCCCTGTGGCCATCTCTCTCCCACTCTGACTCTCTAGGTGCCTCTCGTTGGCAGTCTTTTTGGGTATCACTAAGTGCAGTGGCTCCTTCTTGCCTCCGGTTTTTATCACTGCACCTAAGCATATCCTAGAGGGTAAGGAGTGATATAGTTTAAAAAAATATACAAAAAAAGTGTTTTACAAAATATGTTAGCAAATTTGCATAGATCTACATTTGCTCACCAACTTAACATTGTGGTTGCTGTGTTATTAAAAGCTGCAATCTTCCAGCATCAATGTCCATGATATATAGATGAACCTGCAGATGTGTACATTCTCTGGAGTGTGTATTGCTTGCGCAGACACTCCCTGTCTATTTCCCTGCTATTAAGTTATGGAATTCCTAGGAACCTATAAGCTGCACTTTTTAGCAGTACACAGTCCTGTTTTTTTCGGTACTGCTGAGAAGTTGTGTAAGCTCCTGGTCTGCCTTTAACAAATAATGGTGGTAACAGAAATGTGCACAATGCAGCAAATGGGGCTCTAATACTGCACCTCTGCTACCTAGCAATAATTTGTTCAAGTGAGTGACAGTAAGGTATTTGGTTTGAGTGGGAAGTTTAGCTTTATTTTACACTGAGGTAGGAGAACCCCAGTTATGTTTTACTTATAAATATTCTAAATCGAGCCAAACAGAGGCATAACTCGAGGATTCAGGGTGCCAATGCAAAATCTGTAATACAGCCCCCACCAAACATGCGCCTATCTTAATACTGTTGTCTTTTCATGTAAAAAAAAAAAAAAAGTTCTTGAGCTTTATCAGGCCTGCATAGATGAAATACAGTGGTACCTTGGTTTAAGAGTAACTTAGTTTAAGAGCGTTTTGGTTTAAGAGCTCCCTGTACTGGGTGGGAGTGGGAGTGGAGGAGGGGCATGGCCTGCATGGCGGGGTCTACAGCACTGTACTCTGACACAGCAGATCCCCTTCAGGCTGGGGCTTACATCAGGGGACAGGACTGTGGAGGAAATCTCTGCATAGCTGTAACCCCTCTCTCCCCGGACAGAGAGTGCTGCATGTATGTGCCCACATCTGTCCTGCTCATTCCTTCATGCTTTCTGCAGTCTCTGTCAGCCCTTGTGTTTCCGAATGTTTGTTTCATCTGTTCTACATGTTATTCAGAATAATAAATCACTATTTTTGGGGTGTGGAACCAATCGTCTGCATTTCTATGATTTCTTATGGGAAAATTTGCTTTGGTTTAAGAGTTGATTTGAATTAGCACGGTCCTGGAACAAATTATGCTCAAAATCCAAGGCACCACTGTACTAAATTTCTTGTGCTGTTTAAATAATAATCAACAAATTTCAGTATTATACTGTCTGTATAAGAATGAGTTTAAGCATATAGGATCTAGCGATAGATTTAAAAAGGTATTCCAACTTAAAACTAACTTATCCACAGGATGGGGGACAAGTAAGAGATAGTGTGTGTGTGTGGGGGGGGGGGCTGTCCGACTTCCATACCCATCTCTATATAGGCCCATGGCTCCTTTGTTGTGAATAGAGCCGCTGGCACAGCACATGACCCACAGTTCTATTCATTCTCTATGAAGCTGCCAGAAAGAGCCGAGCGCTGTATTCATCTCTCTCCAGCAGCTCCATAGAGAATGAATAGAGCTGAATAGAGCTGAAGAGTGAATGAAGAGAGCCGAGTAAAGCACTTGGCTCTATCTGGCGGCTCCATAGAGAATGAATAGAGACGCAGGTAACGTGTCATACCCGCAACTTTATTTAGAATAAAGGAACCAGAGGCGGATATGGAGATCGCCAGGGGGTAAGGGACAACTGCCTAATCCCTGGCAGGCTTTATCCTTTGGGCTCTTCCATGTCTAGCTGAACAAGGGCCTATAAAGGCAGTAATGAACAAGCTTTTTATGTCAGTAAAATACAACTAGGCATTCCATCAACTACAAGTCAAACTGAGACAATTCACAAGAATGTTAAAAACCCAACCCAACTAGTTAATGAAAGCAAGTGTGAAGGAGGGTGGAAAATGTACATTACCTTCTTACATACTGACCCAGATTTATCAACACTGCACCTGGCAAAAACATTAATATCTTACATTTATGAGCAAATGAAAATTTGTAAGTATTCTCCAGGCGCGCCCAGTTTGCCTAAAGGGCAAGTAAAGGAGAGTGGCAAGGTGGAGAGGAGGCATGGCCTCCTCCTATGTCTGATTTATCATAATTCATGCCTGCTAGCAGGTGTAAATCATGCTAAAAAAAATCAACACTGCACCAGAGACTTTGGCGCCCATCTCAGGCTGGCCAGATTTATAGAGCCTTAGTAAATCTAGCACAGCGCACAGGGCAGGGATTCTTATTATACCTGTATACTCGTAGGCTGGTTTGATGAATTTTCCCCCACTGTCTTCCTTACAATAGAATAAATGCAAGTTTTAAGTTCAGCCTCAACTTGGAAAATGCTCAAGGCTTTATGTGACATCTCCCAGGTTGAGCAAGAATTCAAGAAGTGTAAGGAAAAAATAAATGTCAGTGTAAGGAAAAAAATCATTTCAGAAGCCTTCTTATTTAAGAATGTTTGGGTATAATGTATAACAGGCATCTTTCACTTAAAATCTTAGAATGAAATATGCGTTCCCCTTAAAAAGAAAAGATTAGGTAAATGCAGCTAGGCGTTAGGTACCTGGAAAGACTGGACAGCCTTTTCATAGGATTTAATAAGAGCAGCATCGTCCCACTCATCAATATCTTCACTCTGAAAGACCCGAGAGAAGATATTTCAAGACACATACATTTCTCATCTCCTCTTCATTAGCACACATATTTCTCTCCTTGCCCGCTAGGGCAAATGCAGTCATTGCTTGGCACACAATCACGTCCTTTCCATTCTTGTAATACACATATCTGTCACCAGCTCCTGAGGTCAGAACACATACAGGGGATCAGTATCCCCTACTCTGAATGCTCAATTCCTACTACACCATCCATAGGAAATGAATCACTTGATTTAACCATTTGATCATGTATGAGATCATTCATTTATTTACTTCTTACCAACAGTGCTCCTAATCTACTGTATATACAAGACCATTTATTCTCATTTACTCCATCTAACATCACTTCTATGGAGGCACAAGGCGTTCATACTTGTATGTTATGAAGCCATCGGCACTCCATGTGCTGCTGTATAGCGACTCGATAAGGCACTGTATCCTCCACAATGCAATGGAGTATCTCTTCACAATACACAATGCAACAGAACATGCCCCAATTATTTCTTATAGCAGCGTTTCCCAACTGGGGTGCTGCGGCACACTGGTGTGCCGGGAGAACGCGCCAGGGGTGTCGCGGGATCCCGGTGGGAAATGTGCGCTGCCACTTTAAGCATCCCGAGAAGCTGTGGCCGCGCAGCTTCTCGGGATGCACAGATCACTTTGATGTTCCGCCCGCACAGTGACCGGGCGGAACATTAAAGCGAGCATAATGTAGGAGCAGGAAGTGTCAGCATCCTGCTCCTACATTCCCTCCCATAGGCTGCCGGCATTTCATACCAGCAGCCTATGGGAGGCCGGGACGTGACCTCTCCGGCAGGCATGATGATGTGACGTCATCACACCTGCGGGACACCCCGACCCCGCGGCTCGCAAGATGGAGCCAGAAGAGGAGGAGAGCTGCTGCCTGCACAGCGCGGATGAGGTGAGTAGGATGTTTGTTTGTTTTTAGGGGCAGAGCAGGGGGCATTATTAGTATATGGGGGCACCTCTGGGGGCATTATTAGTTCAAAGGGGGCACCTCTGGGGGCATTATTAGTATATGGGGGCACCTCTGGGGGCATTATTAGCTCATGGGGTCACCTCTGGGGGCATTATTAGTTCATGGGGGCACCTCTGGGGGCATTATTAGCTCATGGGGGCACCTCTGGGGGCATTATTAGTATATGGGGGCACCTCTGGGGGCATTATTAGTTCATCGGGGCACCTCTGGGAGCATTATTAGTATATGGGGGCACCTCTGGGGGCATTATTAGCTCATGGGGGCACCTCTGGGGGCATTATTAGCTCATGGGGGCACCTCTGGGGGCATTATTAGTATATGGGGGCACCTCTGGGGGCATTATTAGCTCATGGGGGCACCTCTGGGGGCATTATTAGTTCATGGGGGGCACCTCTGGGGGCATTATTAGCTCATGGGGGCACAGCAGGGGGCATTATTAGCTCATGGGGGCCACCTCTGGGGGCATTATTAGCTCATGGGGGCACAGCAGGGGATCCTACATACAGGGGGCATCCCACATTCCTACTCGCTTTACTGCACATAACACCAAACAGCGCAGTTACTTTGGGAGCCTACAGGAGGGAGAAAGGAAAGGAAGTTGCTAGAAATGTGCAGAGCCTAAATTGTTCGTCTCGCAGGTTCTGAAGAGATGAAACATATCTGGAAGAAATCATCATGGAGGACTGGACTGGATGGAGAGGAAAAGGGAAAGTGACGCCTCAGATCAAAGAAGACGTCACCTGTGAGTCACTGTATGACCGTTTTCTTATTTTGTAGAACATTATTTAGTAGGGGTGCCCTGAGGTAATTTTTTTTTCCAAGGGGTGCCACGAGGTGAAAAAGGTTGGGAAGCACTGTCTTATAGACTCCTCCTTGTGCTTTCATATAAAATGTAGAGATGTGGACCTGTACTATGGCTAATGGTCAGTGATCTCTATACCTTTTAGACATTACTCAGGCATCATGATTTTGATCCTAGCACTAAGCTTTACTTTTTACTTTTCAGTTTAGAGAACTATACGAGGGCTTGCTTGTTGCTTGCAGAACCAACTGTATTTTCCAAATTTGTGAAGTGAAATTGAAAAAAAAAATCTAATTTGGGGGGTTCGTTTTTATCTATATTCTTCAGGTCACTAAAAGGTTCATTAATTGGTTATTTTATTGTTTTTAACCGCTTCCCTCCCGGGCCAATTTACATTTTTGCATTTACATTTTTGCCTCCTTGTTTTTAAAAGGCCATAGCGCTTGCATTTTTTCACCTACAGACACACATAAGCCCTTAGTTTTTTTGTGACACCAATTATACTTTACAATGACAGACTTAAAACTGACATGTTATCTATGTTCCTCAAGTCAGTACAATTACAATGATAGTATAACTTTTATTTTATATGACTGCTTTAAAAAAAATAAAAACCTTTTTTTTAAAAACTTGACGTTCTTCAAATTGCTCTATTTGGATCTATATTCTGATCTATATAACGATCCGCCACGCCAGCTTATGCCCGTGGTCCCCAGCTACTGATAGCAGCCAGGAGTCACAGGCTGCAGAGGAGTCACGGGCTCTGAACTCCCCTACCAGCCACAGGACGTGCCGTCACGTCCATATGCAGGAAGGGGTTAAAACTGCCATATTCTGACCCCTATTTTATAATCTTTTAGTGTTCGGGACGGCATGTGTGCATATTTTTTGCAGCGTTTTTATGTACTACTTTTGCGTGTGAAAAAAAAAGTGATAAAAAAGTCACAATATGCACATACTGTATAGGCTATGTTCAATGGTTTTTCCTCTCCATTTAAAATGATGTCTGTCATTTTGAGTTTAAAGTTGAAAATGACGGACGTCATTTTGCTTTCTGTCTGCCTGTCAGTACAATGATGGCTGTTTGGAAATTATTCTAGTTTAGGAGGACTAATTGGCCTATGGGTGTGTCTTTAATTGATAAGTCCATTGAATTTAATAGTAAAAACGGTATAAAAGGAAAAACTGTGCGTAAACAACTAAAAAATAACGTCCGCTGTTTGCAATAGTCCGAAAATAATTGACACGATCATTATAGTTACATATTGTTGTGCACTTGATAAGGGTCCTTTTGCAAAGACGCAACTCCATAAGGCACAATTAATCGTGGGGCCCCAAGGAGATGTGCAGCTGATAGCGATAAATTGGGAAGTCACACAAATGAATCGATCAGTTGAAAAGCAGACATCTTTCTGCTCCTCTCATGATTGCTGACACTTTTACATTGGCTGTTTATCATCTCAAGGAGCCACTACTTAGTGTCATTTCTGTAATGCACATCTATTCTGAATTTGGAGCAGGAATGGAGTTCCAAGCACAATTAGCCTGTATTCCCACGTTCTGTGTTCCTCGCGGAACACGGACAAGAAATGCCTGTAACGGAGTCTCCCCCACCCCGACAGCATCTATGATAAGAGAGATGCTGAGAGCGGGGGAACTGTACTCATATGTGCCGCGTTGTAATGATTCAGCGGCGCATGGTGCTGTCATTACAGCACGGCACATATGAGTACAGTTCCCCCACTCCCAGTAGCTTATCACAGATGCTGTACCAGCGGGGGAAACTCCGTTACATGCATTCCCCGTCCCTGTTCCATGAGGAACATTGAACGTGGGAATACAGCCTAATCCCAGCTCCCTGCCACAACCAGCTCTATCTCCAGTAAGAGACCCAACGCCATAGACTTATATAGACTTACTGGAAATGGGAGTGATGGAGACAGAGCGGGACGCTCCTATTGCTAAGGTTCCACTGTATGCTGGGGGAAACTGAGAACTGCGCTCAGAACGGATTCAAAAAAATGGATGCATTTGTGAGCATCTGTTTGGATACGTTTTTCCATTGACTTCAATTATGAAAAAATCGCATCAAAACGGACACAAAAATGAGGTCAACTACATTTTTGTGTACATTAAAAAAACTGATCCCTTCTTATCCATTATTTTTTTATAATGGAAGTCAATCAAAAAACTGATCAAAATGGATGCACACAAATGCAAATTTTTATGAAAAAAAATGGATAGGAGCAACATAGTGTAAACCCAGCCTAACACTGCAGAATTCCAATATTATATATATATATATATATATACACATACATATATATATATATATATATATATATGAATACAACGTTCCAATAATTTTCTGCTAGCAATCCGGGAGCTACAGAAGTCTGAACAGAATAAACATAGTAGTGTACAAAATCATATATTAGTTTCTTTTCCACTATTACCCCTTACTTAGCTGTGGTGAATGAATGAATAAAAAGGCCAAAAAAATCATAATACACAAGCGATTTTAATGATTTTTGTTTTTTACATCAAGTGATACATTTTTGCACCTTATGTATGGTTGGTGCAGCGTGTGTATTTTTATGGACCTCATATTGTAGGGATACTTGGGGATAGGCAGGAAACTATAGAAAAAGATTAGGGCACTATCCCAAGAATCCAGTGTCTTTTTTGATTTTTTTTAATTCATGGGACTACAGTGGTCTTACTGTCTCTAGTCTTCTGGGTATATGTTAATAAAGAATTACAGCTAAGAGGAAGGATTTAATGAACCCTGAAGAAGTCATTCATCCAGGCACTGCTATTTGTAGTGACTCAGAAGCTCAGCTTGGATAAGGGGGTGACAAGCTATAGTGGGAGAGCAATGACGCACTTGCTGGGACGCACTGGCTGGGACTTGAGGTGCTCCTCAGCCTGACATGTGTCACAGTCACAAGTAACAAGGCCACCCAGGATTTTTCTTGTAAGGGATGGTACAGAGGTTGGAGAGCCAATGTGTTCATGGTGTGGACATTTCCCCCAGGGCACACCTGAATACAGTATCTGGCCGGTTTTAGATGGCAGGATTGCCCAAAATGGCATTGGTGCAATGAAGATTGGAAACTGTGAGAACAGAGAGGAAGGTGGTGCAATAGGAAATTTTACTGAGAGTCTTTCAAAACTTTGAGCAGTTTACAAAGCTTTTTGCCTCTAAATCCTTGTGGTATTAAATGGGTTACCCCTTTGGAGAAGTTTTGGCTGATTTAAAAGAGGTGTGTCACCAGTAGAAGTTGCATCACTAGTCCTGTAGTCACTGCCCTGAGGTGGAAGTTTATTCCCTTTACAGGTTAAGATCCTCATTTTTTCTCACTCCTATTTGGGGGTCACACAGGTCAGCTGGGGGGATGAAAGTCTCTAGGCCAAGTCGGAAGCCAACATACAGGTCCTAGATAAATACTTAGGAGCACTTGCACAACTTCCCTCCTCAGGCACAAATTCACACAGATCTGCAATTACAGACAAATTTAGGGCCCATGCAGTACAGATTAGCCAAAACAAGACCAGGGGACTTTGTGCAAAAAATACTTATCACCTTAAAGCATCACTGTCAAACTCTCAAAATCTAAATTAACAGTAGTTAATAGTGATATAAAGCATGTTTGCAATTTTTTTTAGTTATCATAGAAAACACATGACTTCCTGCATTTAGACACTTTAAACAAAAAGAGGAGTAAACACAGGAAGTCCCAGTCATCTATGTACAGAGAAGGCATCAATCAATACATACATATATATACATTGAACTGTGACACTCTGTACTGGCTGGTAATTCTTGCGTGCAATAACAAATGTTTATTTATTTTTTGTTTATTTATTTATTTTTATTTGGATGAGGGTGACACAAGGCCCCAGACCTTGTTACTTGGGATGAGCGGAATGCTGAGGATTTCCTGCTGACAACCACGCTGCGAGATAGACTTCATAGGCCTTAGCAACTTTGCTCTATCCGGATCAGTTCCTAGCTTGCTGCTGTCTGTGGATACTGTCCTGCTTTGTGAGTCTCCTAGTCCATGGCATGGGTTGAGGTTGTCTCTGACTTGTCCTCTCCTGAAAGGGGTTTAACACTGCATAGTGCTGTGTAGCATTACTGAGTAGAAACTGTTAGCTGTGTCTTGTCTTGCTTTCTACCTATATGGGATTCTGGCTAACCTACTCTTCCTGTCTCCCATGTGACTTCCTTCCTCAGCGTATCTAAAGTGCGCTGAGAGTGGGTTAAGAGTGCAATAGAAGAAGTAAAGAGAGAGATGATAGTACTAAAGAAACGAAGATTCCAAAGGTTCACAGATCCATGTGACACACAAACAATAACCTTTTGCATACTTCAGCTATGCAGTATCTAAGTACATACATCTAATACAGCGACATTAAGTGGCGAAACTTTATCATTACCTTCATCACCACATGCATACAATAAGTACAGGCTTTTATGAAGGGTTTAATCAACAGCAACACCCGTGGTAGGACACCACAATATCAATGCTTGATTGCTTCATCCTGCTGTAGACAGGCTAAAGTAACTCCAGATGTCAGGCAGCCCTGAAAACATCACAGAGGCCCTGGACTGCCTAATGAGCGGATTGGCACCCTTCGTTCTTGCAGCAGGGAGCCGATCTGTGCGATTGACCCACGGCTGAGGTATGCCAGCTGATAGCAACCGGGAGCATCACAGTACAGAGAGGGCTCACATGGTGTACCCTCTTAACAACTGCATGATGGATATACCCGTCGATCGACGTTAAAAGGTCTGAGACTCTGTCAGTAGGTTTATGCTGCCCTGTCTAAGAGAAGCTGAACATAAAGTATAACTGATATTGTTCTCTGCAGCTGATTCATAGATATCCTCCTAAATAACTCAGACAATCACTGGTCTACTCTATTATGTTTGTGCGCTTGGTAGTCCTGGATATTCATAATCCACGACACACTCTGCCCACCGGCCGCTGATTGGCAGTTGTCTATCTATACTGTGTATAGGCAGACAGCTGTATGCAGCATTGGACTGGGCCACCGAAGGATCCTCCGGTAGGCCCCAGCTCCCCACGCTGATGCGGCACACTAGGAGGGCCCCCGACCATTATACAGTGCTTCTGCAGGCCCCCCCTTGACGCACTGCTCCCTTCCCCTGGCCCCGCAAGTGCTGTGCTCCGCTCCCTGGGGGGTGTCGGGGCGGCGCACACATCATGGAGCTCGGTGTGCGTCGTCCGTCACTTTGTCAGCCATTTAGGGCGATGTTACTGCTTTTTGTCACGCCATGTTTATTTCAGTAATCTTCACTCAGAGATTGGTTTGTTAATTGCTATAGTTTTTTTTTTTTTTAAAGAACATTTTTATTTGTACTAGTCCCACTAGAGCCCCTTCATTAGCGTTATCCTGATCTCTGATACAACTGTATAGTAAAAACATTGCAGGCCTTCAGAAGGACCCTTAACATTATGCTGCTTGAGGATTGGTACAGCACCATACAGGTTCACACACTATGAAAAGAAGCCATTTTGTGCTTAAAGTACAACCCTGCATTGGGCCCCAATACAACTGCCTACTTATTTCTAGTATGTATCAATATTCTAATTCTTTGGGGCCTGAGTAAACATGTAAAATATTTTTGCTTGAATCTAGCAGGAGTCTGTATGTATAAAAGACGTTCATTGTTTACTACATTCATATGAGAGTGCATATATGGAAATATATTCGCTAATTTACATTGTGATCATTAATTCCTATTAAAAAACCTGTACCAAATTAAAAAAAAAAGGAAGGCAGGGGAGTACTGAAAAATAAACAATGTAAACTCACCTGTCCTTGTGCCTCTGTAGTGCTGCTCTCAGGTCCTGCTGATAGCCACCAGATGTCATTTTCTGCTGGAAACCGGGTCACATACCCAGCTCTTCTAGCTGCAACATCACGGCCCAGCTGAGCCAGTGACACCCCAGTCACTGATAGGCTGAGCAGACAAGCACTCATTTGGGTACGTGACATTGGAGCTGGAAAAACTGCAGGACACCGGCAGCTGTCAGCTGGATCTAGGAGCAGCGCTACAGGGCATTATGATAGGTGAGTTTACTTTGCTTATTATTTTCCTGGTCAGATGTTTCCTGTAGTATTTGACCAAGTCTGCACACACTGCAGCAGGGATTTTGTCCTACTCCTTCATACAGATCTTCTCCAGACTTTTCAGGTTTGGGGTCTGTCACTTAGCAATACAGATTTTCAGCTCCCTTTAATGAATTTTTATTGCGTTTAGGTTGGGAGACTGAACCCAATAGGACCTCAAAATGCTTGAAATAGGACCTTGAAATGTTTCTTACAGAGACACTTATTAGTTGCCCTGGTTGTGTGTTTCGGGTCGTCATGCTGTAAGGACCCAGCCCCGACTCATCTTCAATGCTCTTACTGAGGAAAATACGTGGTTGAAATTTTGCGATGCATGGCCCCTCCCCATCCTTCCTTCAATACAGTGCAGTCATCAGGTCTTCTTTGGAAAAAAAAGCCCCAAAAGTATGATGTTTACACCATTATGATTCACAGTTAGGACTGTATTCTTGGGGTTGTACTTATCCTTATTCTTCCTCCAAACATGGCAAGTGGAGCTGATACTAAAAAGTTCTATTTTGGTCACATCTGACCACATGACCTTCTCCATGCCTCCTCTGGATCATCCAGATGGTCATTGGCAAACTTCAAATGGGCCTGGACATGTGCTGGCATAAGCAGGTTGACCTTGCATGCCCTTGACATTGACCAGGTCCTCCTGTGTAGTTCTGGGCTGATTACTGACCTTTTTCAGAATCATCCTTACTCCATGTGGTGAGATGTTGCATGGAGCCCCAGACTGAGGAAGATTGACAGTCATCTTGTGTTTCTTCCATTTTTTAATAATTGCGCCAACAGTTCCTGCCTTCTCACCAAGCTGCTTGCCTATTGTCCTGTAGCCCATCCCAGCCTTCTTCAGGTCTACAAATTGTCCCTGGTATACTAAGACAGTTCTATAGTCCTGGCTATGCTGGAGAGGTTGCCGTGTGATTGAGTGCGTGGACAGGTGTTTTTTATACAAATAACAAGTTCAAACAGGTGCAAATATTACAGAGTAGGACGAGCTTCTTAAAGAAGATCTTACAGGTCTGTGAAAGTCAGATTTCTTGCTGGTTGGTAGGTGATGAAATACTGTGTGATTTTCAGGATTTTTTCTTTTATAGGTTCTGTCTTTCACAGGTGAAATGTACCTACAATTATAGATCTCTCCTAGGGATGCACGATGCACCGAAATATCGATACTACTATCGATATTTCGGGGCAAAAAACGATTCGGTACCAGGATTTCCTGGTATCGATACTTTATGTTAATTTGCATAATTGCACAGTTTAACATTAAGTATAAAGCAGAGAACACGGCCAGCGGCTATCTGAGCACCGGCCGTGTTCTCTGTGTGCCGCCCCCTGCTCCCACCTGTCATGTCTTCGGTCCCGCGCAGCTTCTGCCCCCGGCGGCGCCAAATTCAAATTGCCGGCTATGTAACTGTATACATGCCGCTGTCACAACTGACAGCGGCATTCTACCCTCCTGAGCGCGCTCTATATGCAGCAGGGGTCGGCTACTATGTGTAACAGACCTCGGCTGCTAATGACTACATGTTACCCTTTCAATGCCGCAATGTAATGTGATCGCGGCATTGAAATGGATGATTGACAGGTGGCTGTGAAGTGTCCGATCGGCACCCCCGCAATGTGAGTGCGGGGGGGCTGATGGGTCACCTCACAGCCCGAGGTCCGCACTCGCCTTCCCGGCGTCTCTGCTGATAGCAGAGCACTGATACTGATCTATGCAATGCCACAGCAATAATATATAGCATTGCATAGCTCAGGTCATCCAAAGGGCAGAGCAGGGTCAGCGGCAGGAGAGAGAGAGCAGCGCGATCCGGGTGAGGAGGACGGAAGAGAAGGCTGGAGGAGGGGGAGGCTGAAGGAGACGGGGCCATCTAGCAGCACAGGACTGTGAGGAGGAGTGGCAGGCCGGCCTTCAGGAGACTCCCGGGGCAGACATCAGTGCGGGTGAGGAGGGGTCGGTCGTGCTCTGACTGGGAAGGGGGGGGCTGTAGCCTGATTACCCTGCTGCCCAAATCAACAAGTGTGTGTTGCATGACCACAACCCCCATCATCCCCTTAAAGCTGAAGTGGATTACATTACTACAATCACCATAGTCCCCCTGATGTCTGGTGTGTGTTACTTGACTACAATCCCCATCATCCTCTGATAGCTAAAGTGTGTGGTGTGTGTGTGTTACATGACTACAACCCCCACCATCCCCCAGATAGCTGAAGTGTTACATGACTACAGCCCATATCATCCCATCCCCCTGATAGATGGTGTGTTACATGACTACAACCCCCATTGTCCCCAGATAGTTGGAGTGTTAATGTCCTTACTATAAAATTATCACCTTCCTGATCACAAACGGTAAACAGTGCAAACGCAAAAAAAACACCAAGTTCAGTAGCACATAAAAACATGCTACTGAATAAAACTACAGATCATGGCACAAAAAAAAGACCCCTCACACCACAGCCAGACAGGTAACAGTGTTAGGAATGAGAATAGGGCAATTTTTAAAGCACATTTACTTTAAATAATGGAAACTTTTTTAAAGTAATAAAATTAAAGGAATGTGAATTGGTTCGTACGAACCTGATGGGGGGCAGGGGGGGCATTTCTAATTTTCAATATAATTTATTCAGTATCGAATTGGTATCGAGCATTGAAAAAAAAAAGTTGGTATTGATATCGAACTCAAAATTCTGGTATCGTGACATCACTAATCTCTCCATTTTTTGTAGTTTGGAAAACGAGCAAAACCAAATACCTATTTTCCGTACTGTATATATTATATACACTCACCGGCCACTTTATTAGGTACACCATGCTAGTAACGGGTGGTCTTCTGCTGCTGTAGCCCATCTGCCTCAAAGTTCGAGATACTGTGCGTTCAGAGATGCTCTTCTGCCTACCTTGGTTGTAACGGTTGGCTGTTTGAGTCACTGTTGCCTTTCTATCAGCTCGAACCAGTCTGCCCATTCTCCTCTGACCTCTGGCATCAACAAGGCATTTCCGCCCACAGAACTGCCGCTCACTGGATGTTTTTTCTTTTTCGGACCATTCTCTGTAAACCCTAGAGATGGTTGTGCGTGAAAATCCCCGTAGATCAGCAGTTTCTGAAATACTCAGACCAGCCCTTCTGGCACCAACAACCATGCCACGTTCAAAGGCACTCAAATCACCTTTCTTCCCCATACTGATGCTCGGTTTGAATTGCAGGAGATTGTCTTGACCATGTGTACATGCCTAAATGCACTGAGTTGCCGCCATGTGATTGGCTGATTAGAAATTAAGTGGTAACGCGCAGTTGGACAGGTGTACCTAATAAAGTGGCCGGTGAGTGTAGTATACACTATACCCCAATACATCTATATGTACTAGCCAGTAACCTACACAAACTTTCAATAATGGGAGGGAAATGGCGGGCATATCAGGAGCAGTGGACAAGTATCTTAATTTAATGTATTTACAAAAATATTTAACCAATCCTACAAGTTTAAGGCAATGTTCACACTATGTAAAAACAACAGCTGTATCTCATAACAATGGCCGTTGTTGTGCAAACAACGGCAATTGTTACAGAAATAACTACAGTCAATTGCACAAACACTGTTGTTGTTATGAAATATAGCCATTGTTTTTACATAGTGTGAACATAGCCTAACCATGCTGAATACTTCTTTAACACAAATTTATTTTGGCTAGTAGCTTATTTACTATTAGAGTAATAATGGAGAGAAAAATAGGAACAACAGAGCAGGTAAACATGAACAATAATCTGGGTCTTACTTCCAAAGGTTTGCTTATCAATATTAAAGGGGATAGGAGCTTGTCAGTTAAGATGAGCGAACCAGCCGAGGTTTGGGTTCGTATGAACCTGAACTCTCGGCTTCTGATTCCCACTGTCTGCCCGCTCCGTGGAGAGGGTGGATACAGCCTGAGGACCGTCTAAAAAACTAAGATACAGCCATAGCCATAGGCTGTATCCCAGTTTTCCAGGCGGTCCTCAGGCTGTATCCACCCTCTCCACGGAGCGGGCAGACAGTGGGAATCAGAAGCTGAGAGTTCAGGTTCATACGAACCCAAACCTCGGCCGGTTCGCTCATCTCTACTTGTCAGGTACCACTGTATACAAAAAAATCTGCTCACCTTCTACACTCCAAGGCTATGTCCACACATCATTAAAATGTCGGACGTTTTTATTTGATACAAAATAATGCCTGTTGCTTCATAATGACGGCTGTCATTGTACAAATAACAGCCATTATTAGTAAATAAAGGCAGTTATTTGTCCAAAAATGCAGCTGTAAAAAGGCCAAGAAAATATATAGTGGGAACATAGCCTAAGGCTGGATTCACACGAAAGTATCTGGCTCCGTTTTTTGCATCATCTTTTGTAAACCAAAGCCTGGAAAAGGTCTAAACACGGAAAAGATACAAATCTTTCCATTAAATATTTTTTTCTGTAAATTCCACTTCTGATTTTGGCTTACAAACACTGAAGCAGTAAGTGAAAATTGGATGTAATCCCTGGATAGTTCAGTGGATTTGTGGTTGGTTGAAGGATACATATAAATGTCCGATCTCCCTTCATTTCACTTTATCCTCTTAGGATTATTTACCAGCTTTAATTAAAGAGAGTTATAGCCTTTAAAGTATATAGCAATTAAAACACATTACAAAATTGTAATATGTTTTAATAAGCCTTCTGCCCCCCTTCCCTATCACGATACCCCCATTGACCCTCCTTAAGTATTAAAATGCATACTTACGTGATCCCTGTCAACTAAGGCTGGCGCCATCTTGTGTTGATTACATCTTCACAGAGGGAGACCAGCCCCCCTCTACTACATTGTCAGGTGACCTACAGCTTGCTCAGCTCTGATTGGATAAGCAAGCTGTCAGTCATCTGATGCTCTCAGCCGAAGATGCCGGAAGAAAAGAAAGTGCCGACCAAAGCTCCGGGGACCTATGAACAGCGAAAATTTTAAGTGAAGATGGACCCAGCATTAAGTGACAGGGACCTCTTCCCAAATTGCCACTGGATGTATATTGTCTGAGTAGCATAAAAAAAGGTAAAGAAAAGGTCTTGTTAAAGCGAATTGTTACATTGCAAATTCCGTTGCTTTCTGGGGAGAACTAATGGTAATTGCAACTAAGTTGTATACACAGCATGGGCCAAAAAAAAAAAACAACCAACATGATTAGTTGTGACTGCCTGCAGGTAAGTAAGGATTTTTTGAGTTATGTCACATGTACAGGATCCACGGCAGATTTGATTCTGCATTCCATCATTTAGTTATATAGACATATGCAGCATCAAATATGTGGCAGATCCTGTACAGGTGAATGGATTAAAAAACAAAACAAACAAACAATAAAAAAATCAAGCCTAGAACATCCATCACGTGCCACTGAGTAAAGACAAAACTCTAACAGGAGGATAAAAAGTATGCTTCTGGTCACCTAAAAATGTTTACTCAATATGGTGTGTGGAAGAAATGTAGGAAGACACCTTTAAGAAGCTGATACTGGATCTAAGCTAAGAATAAAATCTCCCCCAGTGATCACCATCCCCTCAGCCAACTTGGCAACAGCATCCAGAAAATCTGTGTATACACCAATATAAACCTCTCATCATACACCCTCCTCCATTAACCACCTTCTTTTTTTTTAAATTGAACAATGTATCAATGTTCTTTTCCTTCTTGGCTCATTTGCAAACATATAACATATCTGTGCTTCAGGCTTGGGCTTTTGCCTAGCAACAGGTGCAGAAGGACTATTACGGTTGATTTCATTGCCATGTAAATTGATGTGAGTGTATCTATGAATTTCAGTGAATACATCCACTGATTTACACCATGATCACTGATCCCATTTGTTTTCTACTTGGTGCATCTTCATCTACATCAGTTCCCAAAGTGCCTCGTTTACTATGTGATAATACAGAAGAAAAGATGGGAGGAAATCAAATCTAATGCAGCCTACACAACCAACATAGACAGAAAGCAGCTGCTACATATGGATGCTGCATTCCACTGACAGTGCCGGGAAGAATAAAGAGAGGGAATGATATTTTCCAGCTCCTGTTCTCACCTATTTCTTTCGTTTCTAACGGTAGTAAGTTATTTCATAGAAGGTTCATTAAGAAACTGTTGACATAAAGTGATTATTATTTAAAGATTTGCTATAACGATCCATCGCTAGAGATAACTAGTGATTATGTTATTATACGTCGCTAATCGTTCCTCAGGACAACCCACAAAACATGTTTTATCTGCGAATGACTCATTACACGAACATATATGAGAAGGATCGGCGAACTACCAACAACTTTGTGTTCGTTGTTTGATCGCTGGGTATTATTAGACGGGCAGATAATCGCTCATTTTTTGTCGTTATAATCACTCCATGTAATAGGGCCTTAAATTGTTTACCTAAGGTGTACCAGCAGTCTTACAGTGCAGCTTCATGGGATGATATTTTATACAAAAGATGAACATTTCAACTAGTTTTGCCACCCATTAAAGGGACATGGAATTTAGTTCCTCCTCTGTCCCTCACCATGATCCTTTTGCCAAATCCACCCCCCTCCCACACACACACCCATGTACACATTTGCTAAAAATTCTATTCCAATAGAATGGGGAATCCTGACAAGTTCTCGCCACTCAATGGCAAAGAGAATACTAGTTAGCTTTCTCCAAGGGACACATATTAGCTGCATGGTCTGCCTTTATGGTGTGTATAGCCTCAAATATAGACATTTATGCTATCGAAAGCTGGGTTCCAGCGCATTTAATATATATATATATATATGAATTAGCTGAACCCAGTAAATTTTATATTTTTATTCTGTATTCCTAGCAAAACTCTATTCACCCATACGTCTCCTTTGAAATGAAGGATTAGAACTCACAATCCAATTGTTTTTTTGTTTTTTTTAAATAAAACATATAAACATATAGGAGGATCTCCCATACACGATATGCCAGGGGCCTTACAATTATTGTTAGGCTGGCACAGTACATGCCTTGGGTGCTGGCTTGTATCATGCAAATCTTCAAACTACAAGAAGGTCAGAACACAACACAAAACTTCATTTCTGGATCTTACAAGAACTCTTCAAAATGACACCTTTCCATAGTACCCTATGCTGGTCATACTTATAACATCTTACTAACAAATATGATGCGGCCTGTACCATACATTTCAATCAAGCGTTTATTTCGGGTGTATCATGGAATAGAACACGATTCATCATCAGAACGATGGTGACACCATGGAAATAACAGTGACTTTATCTGTAACTGTATTAGATATTGGATTGCTGACATCATCTAGCCAAACCACTGTAGATACTAGGCAACAGCAATCGGATTACCAATGGATGTCTCTATAGCTCACCCCCTGCCTAGAACTGTTACCAGTCTCTATCAATATACATTATTATTCTATACAACCCACCTAGGGAATATAGAACCACCCAGAAGAAAAAACATGCCATTTCCAAGCAGAAACCCTCTGGATGTAGTTAACCCTTAATGTTCTATGAGTTGAGGGAAATGCTACAGGCTATGTGAAATTGTGGCCAATGAATTACTTTACTCCCTGGCTCCTCCATGTTGTTGCTAGGCAGAAAAAATCATATATGTTGTCTTTCCTCCCCAATAGAAGACAATTACTATGTTTTCCTAAAGAAACAGCAGAGAGAAAGCATTGTGCACAAAACATAGGAAATGGAGCAGATCACAAAGTGCCGCACGTCAGCGATGCGTTTCTTCTAGCTGCTGCATGCATCAACATGTACTACGTCCCACACTGGTGAGCAGGCTGTGCTGGTGAGACGTGTATCCCTGCATCACACTGCCACACACCTGCACACCCATGCTCACACCACCACACAACATGGACACGGGGCTATTTGTCACCTGGGAGCTGTCCTTGTGATACACTATCTCCCTGTCACACGCTGCCATCCTCCGGTCAATGCTTTAGACTCATCCCAGCCACCGGCACCCCATTCTTGCGCTGCAGCCTGTCTACCATATGTAGGGATCTCTGGGAAATGTAGTCTCTATCCACAGACGAAGATACGCTGCATCACCATCTAGCATCATCTCCCAGAACGCAATGCATTCCACCAGCAGCGAACCAGACAAAAGGACGAACGAGTGACAGGCGCGACACCGCCACCTAGTGCCCACTAAGCAATATTACAACATTCTCAATTATTATTCCGCTTTGCCCGTGCTCCATGGATACAACGCTGCATACACAACCTCAAACACATATAGTTTAAGGTCTTTGCAAATACCATTCCCTCTGAAGTTTGAAAATGGAAAAGTACTCACCTCATCCTCTCTTGGTGGCACAATGGTAGGGGTTATCCATTACTTGCAGTATTGGGTTAGCTGTAAACTCCTATACCAGCATATAAGCCTCTTTAAAATGTCCCTATCATTAGAAAAACCTTTTGACAAGTTGTAGAGACATAAAGATGAAAAGCATCTGTGCTGGCAATCAATCTGGTGCAGAATAGATGCAATGTTTGGATCACACCGGATCTTTATCAAACATACCAGTGTGTGCGGTGCCCCAATTTGTGCACACTGGGGATGATACACTAATGTTGGTTTTGTGTCCATGTTCCCTGCTAGTTTACTGTCCCACCCTATTTACTAATGTTGTGCCACATGAAAATGCCAGAAACCCCATTAACCCTTCGTTTTTGTCCAAAAACCTAGAAAGTAGGTGCGTGTCTCTTTATAACCTGCCAAGACTGACATATTTATTAAACAAACTATCATTTATTTATGGGTTTCTCTTTCTAAAATCAGCCATTTCAATTGTGGCGGGATGGTCTGGTTTTAGTTTTGTCATCACTAGATTTCCTAAAGGCAATAGGACACTAATATATCTGTCAGGAAATTAAAACCCTGTGGTAAAGGGTTTTTAAAAATCTGACAATCTTAGTAACTCATTCCCAATGTATCTAATGGTGTGTTAACACGGAACGATTATCGTTCACATTTTCTCAATAACGATCGCATTTGATCCATAATCGTACTGTATAAACGCAGCAAACGATCAAGCAACAAGCGAGAAACCATTCATTGTGATTGTTCAACATGTTCTCAAATAGTCATTGGTCGTTCGCTAAAAATTCGCAGATTGCGTCGTGTAAACAGTCTTTCAAACATTCACCCTATGTGTGAGATGGGCTTAAGCGATCTTAAAAACGATTGCAATAATGATTTTTCTAACAAATTTTCTAACAATTTATTCGTCTAAACGCTAATCTTTATAAAAACCAAATCGTTGCTTCAAAATCGCTAAACGATCGATTGGGTGAATTATCGTTTCATGTAAACGGACCATAACCCAATCCAATGCAAACCAGGGGGAGGTGAAGGTGCAGGAGGCCACACACATGAGGGTAATTTAGTAAAACATAGACGCTAAATCCAGGAAGAGTCTCAAAGTTCCAATGTGTGTTCACAAGTGAAATGTACACTCACTCAGTCACAGCATGCATATACTCAAAAACAATAGATATACTATATCATACAAGAAGATATAGCATATATGAGAATCTCAGCGGTATAGAAGTATTTCTAACTGAATATACACTTAACAGAATCATAATGCAGCAATCATCCATAATACTGCATATTCCAGGTTTTCATAGGAACCAGAAGAGCAGAGAATATCTGCCTGAGGGTAGCTTCACACGTATCGGATCCACAGCGGATTTCACGCTGCGAGTTCGCTGCGGATCCTAGTAGTGTGAAGGTCTATGGCATGGGTCTCCAAACTGCGTCCCTCCAGCTGTTGCAAAACTACATTTCCCATCATGCCTGGAGCTTTAGCTGTCCAGACATGATGGGAGTTATGGTTTCGCAACAGCTGGAGGGCCGCAGTTTGGAGACCCATGGTCTATGGGGTTACATATCCGCAGCAGAATTTTCCTTCCACTGCAGATATGTAAGCTGGCCTCTTTAACCCCCCGCAGCCACGGCCTGGAGAATACATTACCTGCTCGGCTCAACTTCACACTACCAGGATCCGCAGCGGATTTCGCTGCAAGCTCACATCGTGAAATCCACTGCGGATATGGTACGTGTGAAGCTACCCTAAGGGTAGCTTCACACGTACCGTATTGCAATGGATTTTCTGCTACGAATCCGCAGCAGATTTGACTAAATGAATGAACACAGCATCAAATCCGCACTGTAAAATCTGCTGCAGATCTGCAGCAGAAAATCCACTGCGATACTGTACGTATGAAGCTAACCTTAGTGTACATTTCACTTGTGTTGAACACACATTGGAAGTTTGAGTTTCAGCCTGGATTTAGCATTTGAGTTTAACTGATTTACCCTCATGTTCATGGCCTCCTGCACCTTCCCCCTGGTTTGTATTTGATTGGGTTAGGGTCCATTTACACAGAAGGATTATCTGACAGATTATCTGCCAAAGATTTGAAGCCAAAGCCAAGAATGGATTTGAAAATAGGAGAAATCTCCGGCTTTCCTTTATGACCTGATCTCTGTTTATAGCCTGTTTCTGGCTTTGGCTTCAAATCGCAGATAATCTTTCTGTGTAAATGGAGCCTTAGATGCACTGTGTATATATAGGGTCACTGCGCACACTGTTTGGTATGCTTCATAAAGATCCCCTGTGATCACAATGTTACATTTTTTCTGTACCAGATCATGCCAATAAATAGCTTTGATCGATTTACACCACAGATGCTGTTGGCCTTTTTCATTTTTAAGCTTTTATGTCTGAATAGCGTTATTACCAGTGTGCACCCATCTACCACTACTGTGGTCATACATTAATATATACCTTCTTAGTGCTGTTGGAGTTGTAGAGACATGAATTTTTTTTTTTATCTTTTTGAACCCAATGATTTTAATATGCAGAAATAAAAATATAACTCCTAGGATACAGCTGCAGTTCCTCTCCATGCACCAGGTATTTTGGTCCAAGAATCTTTAAGGAGTGAGCTGATCTTTTGTTTTTTTTTTCCTTTGACCACAAAAGATCTACAGTGTTCTCAATAGATTAATATAGCCCAGAGAGCCATCAAGTGTCACATATCCAAAATTGCTCCCTATTAACCAACCTACCAAATCTATTCAGCATGGATTTCGTTGTATTGACCTCTAACATGATTAGGTATAATACATCTGGATTAAAGATGAGAGAATTTACAGTGAGGCTGCGTGCACACTACCGAATGTGCGACGAATAACCCGTTGCACATTCCGCAGCTCACACCCGTCTGCGGACTGAGGCGGGCGCACGCGTCTCCGCTCATGTCATGGACTCCATTCTAAGCACGGGTGGATGCCGCCGTCTGCAGAAAAGACAGAAATTCTTTCAGCGGACAGCAGAATTGGCCAGGCCATAGAATGGAGTCTATGGCACAGACGCGAGCGGGGATGAGCGACGGAATCTGCAACGGTTTTCCATGCAGATTCCGTGGTGTGCATGCACCCTAATAATGAAGTGGAGGGCTTTGTTATCTCTGCATTCCGCTCATCAGCATGCTGCCTTTTAACTGACTGCCGCTCCTTCCCAGGTGCTGGGAAAAGCTGGATCCCAAAGTTTCCCAGGACTGGGTCCAGTTTTTCCCAGCACCCAGGGAGGAGCGGCAGTCAGTTAAAAGGCAGCATCTCTAATCCGGATCCTTTTTATGCACAGTTGAAAGTTTCAGAGATAGATTCACGGCCATATTTACTTCTTGCGCTGCCATAGGCACTTGGACTTAATGGGGATATTCGGAGAGCAGGAAAGGTCCTGGCATTTTTGTTGTACGGTGCCCCATTTCCTTACTGTCCATGCTCATACTTTTGCAGACGTGAGGGGGAGCGAGAGTAAGTTGCAGACAGTGATCATTAGCTGGCCAGTTACCAGATTCATTGTGACATTGGGCAGCTACTCAACATTTTGTGCAGGCACTGTTTCACCTGCACCCAATGCCCGCCACACCCACAATATGCTCCTGTCCCTCACTCGTCTGCAGAAGTATCAGCACGGGCCGTCAGTAGGATGAAGTGGAGTGCCAGAGAGCAGAAAAGGTAGGATCTTTCCCACTCTCTGAATATCCCTATTAGGTTATTCCATAAGTGTTAAAATTTGCTCTGCAGATCTGTCAAATACACAGCAAAAAGTGCATGAGTTTTGTAGATTTTGTTGCAGGTTCACTGTAGAACTCATCACTATACACAGAAAGTGGTGAAATCTGTGAAAAATCCACAACATGAGTGGATGCAGCTGCAAATCTGCCAGGAAATTTCGCTTTGGCTGCGTTCACACAAACCGCATTTACAGCAGGTTTCGTACTGCCAGTCTTGCAGTGAAATCCACTGCGATATGCGGTAGTTATGCCCTATGGCTCTGCATTCTTGCAGAAGATTAAGTAATCATCTGCCAGGCCTTTACGGTAGCTTCACACGTACCGACAACAGCGTTCACAACGCTGCAAGTCGGCTAGGTCCTGGCAGATTACTTTCACTACATACACACAGCGGTCTGAACGACCTCTGCGTGTATGTTATTCTGCTGGCCGCTTAACCCCTTCAGCTGCCGCCCGGCTCCCACTCTGTATACATTTACCTCAGTGGCTGCGGCAGGGCAACACACTGATTGGCCAGGCGGGAGAGCAGTACACCGGGACCCCGTGCAGCAAGGACAGGTAATGTATGCGGAGCGGGAGCCGGGCAGCAGCTGAAGGGGTTAAGCAGCCGGCAGAATTACATACACGCAGCGGTCGTTCAGTAGTCGTATGTAGTGAAAGTGATCTGCCAGGACCTAGCCGACTCGCAGAGTTATTAACGCTGCGAGTCGGTACGTGTGAAGCTACCCTTAAACAAGATAATACATTACCTGCCCGTGCTCCCATCTGGTTCTCCAGCTCAGTGGGAATACCTGAAGAGCAGGAAGGGTCCTACCTTTTCTGCTCTCCAGCACCTCACTTCTTCTGCACAAGTGGGGAATGGGAGCATATTGTGGGTGCTGTGGCCAAAACCGCGCCTGCATGAAACGTCAAATTGCTGCCCAATATCACTGCAAATCCGGTAACATCGGGCAGCTATCGATCACCGGCCGCAACTTACTCCCTCCCCCCCCCCCTTCATCTGCAGAAGCATAAGCACGGGCAGGCAGTAAGAGAATATGGTGAGCCATAGACCAAAAAGTGGTAGGACCTTTCCTGCTCTGCAGATATCCCCAAGTGCCTAGGGCAGCACAAAATATAAATATGGCCAGTAATATTGAAGTAATATTGAAGTAAAGTCCTTTGTTATCTCTGCAATCTGCTCATAAGCCGTCTGCCTTTAAACTCACTGCCGCTCCTCCCCGGGTGCTGGGAAAAGCTGCATCCAGTCCAGTGAGTTAAAGGGAAGCAGGCTGATGAGGAGATTGCAGATATAACGAAGTGCTTCGCTTTGTTATTACTGTAAACTCACGAAAAATCTAGTAGCAATAGTTTTTACATTATAAACACATATATTGTATTTCAACCTTTTTAAAAAAGTTGAAGCGAGTCCCCATCGTACAGACCTTGGTCTAAATATTTTACCATTAAAATATATATTATGTTTTAATGTTAACTTTATTCATTCCAGTAAAACGTGAGAGTGTTCAGCTTCTAGTAGTCTACCTGTAAGTAAAAACTAGTGTACTGCTTCCAGACCTTTACTTTCTGAACTATTAGAACATAAAATGCACACATCTAACGTTAAGGCAGTTTCATGGCTGTTTTGGACAGGTCATTTTGTGGCCAAATAACGGCCATTATTTAACAAACAGTGGCCGTTATTCCACACACAACAGCCATCAAAGGGCCAAAAAAAGATGTTGTGTAGTCGTGGCCTAAGAATGAGAAATGAGTAGAAAAATAGGAATGTATTTCAAGTATAAATACAGAGGGATCTCCCAGTAACATGTAATCACACACATTTTGTTGGAGGGATAAATCAGTGTAAGGGTGCGTTTACACCTACAGGATCTGCAGCAGATTTGATGCTGTGTTCAGTTATTTAAAGAAATCTGCTGCAGAAAATCAGCTGCAGATCCTGTAGGTGTGAACGCACCATTATACAATAAATCACTTGTAATTGTCATAAAGGATTTTTTTAAAATAAGTTTATAGACCTTTGGCAGACAGTAAAATATATAAAGCAGATATAGACTTAAATAAAAAAAATAAAATAAAAAAGTGACAAAAACCCCTTTGTTGACAGTCTAAGGCCCCATTCACACGTCAGTTTTTACTGTCAGGAAATCCTGATCAGGAGACCTCAAATGTCATCAGGAAAGTATCAGAATTTCCTGGCAGTAATCCATTTTTACCATCGGCGGCGGCAGCTCGTGGCGAGTCCCGGGCGGGCGGAGGTGCAGAGAAGAGCAGCTGCTGTCCGGTCCAGAGGTGCATGGAATACTGGTGAGTTCCGGTGGGTGGTGGTGATGGAAGCTGTCCGGCCCGAGGGGGGGGGGAGAAATCCAGAAGGGTGTCAGTGACTAAAGTGTATGGGTCCGGAAATCCGGATGTGTGAAGGGGGCCTAAGGCTGACTATTAGTATAAGTCTCTAGATATCAGTCAATAACATTTTATAACTTTCATAATCACCAGAATATAAATCATAATTTTGCAATACTGATCCTTCCCCTTTAAGGGTATGTACACACTGAGTAAATCAGGCAGAAAGTTCCGCTGCGGAATCCCACCTGCCTCCGTTTGCCATAGCCTGTCTTTTGGGAGGGTGCGCGCTCCTCCGCTCTCCGCCTGATTTACTCAGTGTGAACATACCCTAACTGTGGAACGTATGACTATATTAAGGTCTTTCCTCAACAGTTGTCCAAAGACAGCCTGTTACAGCCGATTCTGCCTCTGAACTAACGAATTGGTCTTCCTTGTGCTGCATTTACACGGAACGATTAGCACTTGAATTTTCGCGATAAGCTTCGCATTTGAGCGATAATTCTTCCGTGTAAACACAGCGAACGATCAAGCGACGAGCGAGAAATCGTTCATTTTGATCTTTCAACATGTTCTCAAATCGTCGTTCATTAAAAATTTGCAGATTGCTTCGTGTAAACAGTCTTTCAAAGATTCACCCTATATGAAAGATGGGTTTAAGCGATCTTAAAAACTATCGCAATAATGATTTTACGAATTTTAATAATCTTACGAATTTTCTAACAATTTTTATAACGATTTATTCGTCTAAACGCTGATCGTGATAACAACTAAATAGTTGCTTCAAAATCGTTAAACGAACGATTGGGTGAATTACCGCTCCTTGTAACCCAGCATTAGTTCTAAAGTTAAAATAGTTTGTTGACACCCCCCTCCCCCCCCCCCCCGGGAAAAAAAAAAAAAAGAAAACAGCACCTAGTTTTACCTGTTTTGTAGTGCTGTAACTTTAATGTTATTTGAGGGGGCTTTTTTTCCCCACGATTGGTGGCCCGCGAGGCTGTGAGGCTGTGAATTGGAGGGGATGACCATGTATTGTCAGATAGACTGGATAACAAACTAATAGAGTTCATCTTGCCATTAAATGGTGGCCATCCCCTCAATTTCAACAGATAGCCGAGAGGAATCGTGAGATGTATTAAGTGTGAAACGGTCCGTTGCCTATTTGTTCTGTCACATTTCCATGACCTGAATGGATTAATAGTTTTACCTGCAATCAATTTTTGGTTAGTGACACGTTTCATTCCTACATGTTGGATTTGGATTGAAAACTTCACTCATTTATGTTGAGCACCACCGGTTCATAGAAGTGAGCTCCCTGCATTCAAATCAACACGTATTCCCAGCAATGTTTAAGTAGTACCAGAGTCTGTAGTATTGCCAAGGACCTTCTCTTCATGTTTATCTTTGTTTTAGTGATGCTTGTACCTGAAGGAGCCAGATCAACTGTGAAGTATATTGTTCATAAATAAAACTGTTGCACTGCGATTTGGGACCGTCGTTACCTTCAAGTGTGGGCAAGGAACGTTCAATTCTGAGTATTGCAATATATCCAACACATGAGAAATTTCGTTTAGCTGCAGCTAGGAAGTTCCACAGGATTCACCTAATCGTAAAAAAATATGTCTATATCTAATGAGAGTCGCCTCATGTTGCAAAATGTGGTTTGGCACTCTGTGACCAAGCTCCGCCCCCCAGTGTTTTTGCAAATACAGGCTCAGTGGTGGACACTGGGGGATGGGGCATGGTCACATGCTCCTCCATGTCAGCCATGTTATGGACAGACTCCCCACAGAACAGGGCAGCACAGCCTGGAGGAGGGGAGTCTGATATTAGCTCTATGAGGTACACAGGGAGCTGCTGTCAGTACATTTACCAATACTGTATACTGAACTACCTTACTATAAAGTGGCAAACCCCTTTAATTTTAGCTAACAGAGATTGCAGGGAACAGAAAGGGGCAGCCCTAGTTAGCTGTCATTATACCCACCTGCCCCATGTGTTAATATCAAGACTAGAAAAACTAGACATAAAAAAACACGATAATGGTAAAAGGAAACTAAAAGAACTGCACTTATTGACCTTATATCAAATGATAAATATATATATTTTTTATTTATATACACTGCATTTACTTCATGAAATCCTTTACATACTTCCAGCCTTCTGCCGTGTAATCACAAAGTTTGGTTGGAGCTACAGAAAGTGCAGACACAGACTTCTGTACACCTACAAATAAAAGCAGAACATAAACAGAAAACACTGTAAATAGTAAAATCTGATGGCTCCTACACAACACTGTACGATTCTTGCAAAGCAGAAGAAAAGACCAGCACTAGAGGGGTTAACAGTCTCATATACTGGAAGAGACAACTGACAAGTAAACCACAAGTAGGATGATATCCCTTAACGTACCCAGTGACAGCAACGTGGTGCAACACTGAAACAGTACATGTGAATTCACATGAAGAAAGAAAGCATGCACTCACCCGAGAGTTGCTGTCTGTATTTGGCTTTACTTGCTTTCAATGGCAATCATGGGGAGGGAGGTTAGGAGCAGACATACACCTAAATGCCTCCAGGTGTATGGGCCCTATTCCACCGGACGATTATTGTTTGCATAATCGTTAACGATTAACGATCTCAAACGACCGCTATTGCGAAAGACCTGAAAAAGTTCACTTATTTCCATGGAACGATAATTGTTATTTATGATCGTAATTGCGATAGTTTATTCTTCACTATTTCGTTCGCATCTATTGCGAACAACCGAACCATGTCTTATTCAATGCAAACGATTTGCAATAATTTTGGGAACAAGCAACGATAAAAATAGGTCCAGGTCTTATAAAGCGATCAACGATTTCTCGTTCGGTCGTTAACTGCATTTCAACCAAACGATTATCGTTTAGATTCAAACGATTTAACGATAATCGTCCAGTGGAATAGGGCCCTATGTCTGCTCCTATCCTCCCAACTCATGATTGCCATTAAAAGCAAGTGAAGCCAAATACACAGACAGCAATTCTGGGGTGAGTGCATGCTTTCTCTTTATGTGAACTGAATGATTCTTGCGGTCAAAATGAAAGAACTGCAATAAAAGGGTTTTTCAGAACTATATGACAGATAGCCTACCCACAGGCCTATCACTAAGCAGAATCCCTAACTGAACAGTGAACATGGTCGAAAGCCCTGTGCCGTTCGTTGTTTAGTTAAACTGCATCTCTGCCTCTATCCACTTTATTGGAAGCTACCACTACAAAATGACTAGCACAAGACTTCTGGCTTTGTTCACTGTGTAGGGTTTGCACGAAACAGCTAATTAGCGAGGTGCACCCCACCACTCAGCAACCTTTTTCCTATCTTGATGGCAAGAAAAACATATTCTTGGTCATTCTTGTTGGCAGTTCCATCATGTTCGCTGGCAAAGGCCATAAAGAGAGGCCTCGATATGCAGAATTGTATTTCCCCCCCCCCCCCCCAATTTCACACCAAAAATGATATTTTGGGGGTTCCTACATGGTATGTTAGCTCAAAAGGCACCTATACAAAGTACGCCTGTTCCTGAAAAAAACAAGCCCTTACATGGCCATGTAGCTGAAAAAAATAACTGAGTTACAGCTCTTAAAAGTGATACTGTCACCCCTTTTTTGCATTCTGACTTCTCTACACAGGTGTAAAGGCTAAGTTTTGATACCTTATTTTATATCATACGTCATGGTGCTTGTTCAAGTAAAAAGTCATCTTTTATCATATGTATAAGGGAGCGGGGCCTTATACACAGTGTCACTGACGTCATCGACACATAGGCCAGGCCCCTTGCTGACCATTGGAACAGGCTGGCCTAAAGGTCTAGGCCCCACCCCCTCTAGGTTGGCCCATACAAATGGACGTTAAAGGGCAGAGCCTATGTGGCAATAACTCCACGGAGGGGTGGGGCCTATGGTGCTTCTGTGGGCTGGGCTGCACAGCAGTGGCATCACTTGGCGCAATCCGCAGATAAAAGATCACTTTACTGGAACAAGCACCATGACGTATGATATAAAATAAAGTATGAACACTTAAAAATTTATACTTACACCTGTGTAGAGAAGTCAGAATGCAAAAAGGGGGTGACAGTGTCACTTTAAGGCCATTTTGGGCTGTGTCCTTAAGGGGTTAAATACTGGAAACAGATCAGTATTTCAAGTGTACCTGTCATTAGATCAGTATTTCAAGTGTACCTGTCATTATAACGTATAAAACCTAAACTAACAGTAGATGTGATATAAAGCAAGTTTGCAATTTACATTCATAATTTTGTGTTTCCCAGGCCATCTGAGCGCTGACAGAGAGAAGGCAGTCATGTGACTGATGGACACATTGGGGGAGATTTATCAAACCTGGCGTAAGTGAAACTGGCTCAGTTGCCCCTAGCAACCAATCAGAAAGGTAGAATCTGATTGGTTGCTTGGGGCAACTGAGCCAGTTTCATTTTACACCTATTTGATAAATCTCTCCCATTGAGCGGTGACTCTCTGTACTGGCCAAAATTCCTGTGTTTAATTTGTTTTTTACAAGCAGCACAAGTCAGAAAATCTGCCTTCAGGAGACTGGACCTGGATTTCTGGTGAGGCTGGGTTCACACTACATTTTACAATAAGTTTTTTTTTTTCATCCGTTTTTGCAAAAAAAGTTGTGTTGCATCCGATTTTCCATTGACTTCCTATTGACGGACACAAAAACGTGGTCGACCTCATTTTTGTGTCAGTCATAAAAAAACAGATCTGTTTTGATCCAATATTTTTTTTATAATGGAAGTCAATGGAAAAATGAATCAAAACGGATGCACACCGTTGCATCCTTTTTTTCATCAGTTTTTCGCAAAAACGTAGTGTGAATCAAGCCTAAGTTCAGCTGTGTTTTACAGCATGATAACAAAAAATAATAAATGTATATTGCAAACTTGCTTTATTTCTCATTTACTGTTGATTTAGACTTTGAAAGATATAATAACAGTGACACTTCAAAGTGACACTGTCGCCCCCTTTTTTCATTAGAACTTTTCTTCATAGATGTAAGGGGTAAATGTTGCAGTTTTCATACCTTATTTTATATCATACATCATGGTGCTTGCTTTAATAAAAAGTGATCTTTTATCATCTGTGGATTGTGCTATCTGGGCACAACGGCACTATTGGCCCCGCCCGTGACGTCATCGATGCATAGGCCCCGCCACTCGACGGCCATTGGAATAGGACAGCCTAAAGGTCTAGGCCCCACCTCCTCTAGGTCGGCCCATAACAATGTCCACAAAGGGGGCGGTGCCTATGCGCCAATGACGTCACGAGGGGCGGGGCCAGTCTCCAGTAAAAGATCACTGGAACAAGCACCATGACGTATGATATAAAATAAGGTATGAAAACTGTTAAATTTACCCTTTACACCCACGTAAAGAAGTCATAATGCAAAAAGGGGGTAACAGTGTCACAGTATTATGGCTCTGTAAAGGAACAAAAAATTAAATAAAAAAACAAAACAAAACAAATAAAAACAAACGCAGTTAATCCTAACGGTAAGACAGATCAGTTGTAGAGGGTAAAATACTCACCCCAGTTCCAGGACTCACTGACTGAGAAGTCCAACTTTGGTGCAGATGGAAGCTGTGAGGGATAACATTTATTAAAAAAAACATCAACTTAGGGTGTTAGTGTTATATTTACCCAATATGCTATTTTACAATGCTAAATGACACCAGCCAGATACGAGATACAAAACAATAGATTTTCAAAAAAGAAAATTAGGGTCTGGGTGCAATAATGAAATATTAGCAGGTTATATTTGTCTGCTGAGAACTTTTCTTTATAGGCTGACGTTTTGTCTGTTAGTGTATGTGCACACTACGGAATCCCGGGGAATGACCCGCTGTGGATTCCGCAGCTCGCCCCCGCTTGTGCCTCTGCTGGGTGGCATAGGCTTCATTTTATGGTTTGCCAGATTCCGCCGTTCACAAAAAGAATGAACCCGCTTCATAGATTTTGAGGACCTACAGACGGTGAATGTATGCAATGAATGCAAGATCATGCCGGCAGTGGGGAAAGTCTTTGAATCGCTAAGGCGCTGTCAATGCAGTTCCCCGGCTGCAGCGATTCGGCCTCCTGAAAATTACGCCGTTGACAGAAGATCGGGGACGGGGGACGACGCGCGTCAGGTATGTATGGTACACTACACTTCCGGGTCCACGGTGAAGGGGGCGATTCACATACATAACATACATTACAAAGTTGTATAACTTTGTAATGTGTGTTACTTTGTGAATAATTTCTTAGCGCTGCACTACCCCTTTAATTAACCATGTCCGTACCGAACACGGTGGTGATTCCAAAAGCCTGATAGTAATCGGTTTAGAACATATTAAACCTGTTGCTCTTGGTCTAGATGGACATAAAGTACTACTTTGTAAAGAATCACTGTGGATTTCGGGTCTGAATGCCACTGGACCGCTCGGTCTGAAAGAGCGCAATGATCTTAGTGTCTTTGTGTAATCAGCAGCTCAGTCATTATTCTACACCTGCTTTTAAGTCACATGCACACACCTTGTTTGTTTAATTGCACTTCCTTTTCCCTGATGCTGTATTCTAAGCCAGTTGAAGGGCTGTGATAGCCTGAAACATACGTAGCTCCGCAGCGCAGTGTGCATCCCCTATATACCTCTTCCCGCTTTTCATGAAAATGAAATAAAGCTCGTCCCTGCTTCAATGACCGGTGAGTGCTGGAAATTCTTTTTCTTTGTATTGCATTTGATGGATCCAGACCATACTTTACATTGTGCTCTACGGCTAATTGGAGTGCGGGCACACCCGAATGTGCCCGCATTCCAATTAAAATAAAGTGATGTTCATTCAGCCGATACTCCAGTATTGTGAACATCTCAGACATAAGCTGTTGTTGTTTGACCCGGCCAAGTCGAACAACGGTCAATGTTCACACAATGTGTAAACATGGCCCAAAGCTTGTAATGAGGTCAACTGATGTCATGCCTTCTTTGGTTGGGGCTAAACGGTGGCAGGTATAAAACTGGTGCAGACCCCCCCCCCCCCCCCCCCCCCCTAAGCCTAGCATTCACACATCCTCAGCTTCCCTTTCACACCCTCTAATGAAAAGAGGTTGCCATTAATAAAATGTGTTTCAATGACAATATGTCACTTACATGCTGTGATATAACATACAGTAGTTCTGGTTTGTTCTGCATAATGAGGAAGCTCTGCCCCCTCGAATCCCCCCCCCCCCATCCCTGATCTGGCCGGATAGTTCTACCAACCACAATTTAGCAACCTGTGGAGAAGCATGCAACCATATCAGCGCTCTCAATTGTAATCGCGCTAGTTTCTTACCCACAGTGAGCTCCAATGGAGGTGGCTGTGCGCATAGTTGCCAAAAGTCCTGGTAAATTAATGGCCCGGGCATGTCTCGGCAAGCCCCGCCCCTATGTCTGCAAGACCGACCCCCTGTGCCAACCGCAGGTGGGATATTTACTATCACTGCCAGCTAAAGGCCACCCAGCTTTCTGGGCATTTTGTATTTTAAAGTGAGGCCTGTTGAAGCGTAAGAACGTAAAACGACTGTAGCCTCTGTGGGACACACTTTGCTGTATCTGCCTGTCCACCGATGTTGGTGTATTGTTGAATAAACCTCATCTTGCTTCTTGTATTATACTCAGTATGGTGTGGTCATTAGGCTTTCCAGCATTTTGAACTCAGCATGGTGGAGGTCTCCCAGCATCTTATTTTTAGTATGATGGAGATCACCCAGCTTTCCCAGCATCTTTATTATACTTTAATAAAAATTTTGCCATACTTCTCCTTTAAAAGAAAAAACTTATTACAGTATTGTATTGCCCCCCCAAAAGTTATACAAATCCCCACTATACACTTATGGGAAATGCTTATAAAGTGTTTTTTTCCCTGCACATACTACTGCATCAAGGCCTCACTTCCTGGATTAAGGCCCTATTCCACCAACAGATCTGACGACAGATTACCTGCCAAAGATTTGAAGCCAAACCCAGGAGTGGATTTGAAAAGAGGAGAAATCCAGTCTTTCCTTTATGACCTGTTCTCTGTTTATTGTCTGTTCCTGGGTTTGGCTTCAAATCTTTGGCGGATAATCTGTTGTCAGATCTGCTGGTGTAATAGGGTCTTTACATGGTGATGTCACGACCCGACTCCCAGAGCTGTGCGGGCTGTGGCTGCTGGAGAGGATGATGGCAGGGGGACACTGAGGGACACAGGGCACTGGAGGGACACTGAGCATCCCTCTGCCATCATCCTCTCCAGCAGCCACAGCCCCCACAGCTCTGGGAGTCATGACATCACCATGTTATCCAGGAAGTGAAGCCTTGATGCAGTAGTAAGTGCAGGGAAAAAAGCACTTTATAAGCATTTCCCGTAATAAGTGTATATTGGGGATTTGTATAACTTTTGGGGGGCAATACAATACTGTATTAAAAGTTTTCACCAGAGTTGTCCTTTAAGTATTTCAAATAAAAATCTGATCTTCTACCTGTACACCAAAATATTCTGCCCACTGGTGAAGAGCAGGGGGCACAGCTGCAGAGGTCTTCTTCAGCACTTCCTGGCCTCGAGAGCCATTTCCCAGCAAGCCGCAGTCATAGACCACATAGACAGCCCCTCCGGCCACCAGGGCCTTTGTGGTAAACCTGTAATAAGGGGTGACAGTGTCAGCTCTGTCTCCTGCTATCAGTACAAATGCCAACACATAGAGATGGAGGTCAGTACTGGTAATACTGGGAGTGACTGCTCCCCAGCCTGCAGCGCTGCTGCTATCACAGGACTACAACTCCAATCATGCTGCTGTGGCTGTACAACAGCCACCCATCGCACAGCCCTGTAGTAAGGGCCAGGCATACTACATTTCATGCCGCCATACTCTGCAGCACTTTCAGGAGACGAGGCAGCCTGTGCTTCTAGCCGACCTCACATCTCTAAAGGAATCGGGTTATGTACCAACTAAACCACTCACGTCAGTAGCCTCAACACGGCAGGCGCCATGACTCTTTCCAACAAGGACAACCCTGCTATCGCAGAGCTTCCGGTCACGTGGACAGGAGCCGCGGTGCCTGCCGGTACTTGTAGTTTTGTAGAAACATTGCGTGACTACAAAGGATGTAGCTATCTGTGGAGGCTGCTGTTGTTTCACTTGTATTTAGCAAACGGGACTGGTTGTGCGCCCATGTATGACTATGGTCTATTCTGTCTCTATGTATGTTGTATTCACACCGCGTGTGTTCTGTTCCTGCTAATGCTACGTATGTTCTATACACGTTCTACGTACGTTCTATATATGTTCTATAGCAGAGATTTATCAATCTTAAATAGAGCTGAGGCACTTTTATGGCCGCCACATAGAAGCTGGGGTTTATATTCAGGGTAGGAATAGGAAGCCAGGTTTAGCCTAGTACCTGTTCATGCTGTGTCTGTCATTCTCTCCATGTGCTCCATTCACACACTGTATACTGTATTATCTGTTATCACTATGTGGGAGATTTATCAAAAAGTCTTCCAGTAAGAATGTTATTGTTGCCCATAGCAACCAATCACAGCTCAGCTTTTGAATATTCATGAGTTCTGGTAAGATAAAAGCTGAGCTCTGATTGGTTGCTATGGGCAACTAAGAACCTCACTGCTGTAAGACCTTTCCCCCATGTATGCTATAGGCTGTTCTGTTAAAGCCCCAAGGAAGTTTCCTATTCACACCATGTATTTTTCCTTCACAATCTGTGTTCTGATCATGCTATGTACAATGGTATAGCTATAGGTTCAGAGGCCCTTGTGCAAATGCTCAGCTTTCCGCCCCCCATCTATTGTTCTATAGCAGGGGCAGGGAACCTTGGCTCCCCAGCTGTTGCAAAACTACAACTCCCATCATGCCTGGACAGTCACAGCTAAAGCTTTGGCTGTCCAGGCATGATGGGACGTGTAGTTTTGCAACAGCTAGAGAGCCAAGGTTCCCTACCCCTTTTCTATAGATAAGCAATCTCCAAATACATGCATATACTTTTGTTCATGAGGAGATAAGCTGGTGCCAAGGTGTCTTATCAGTGCACCCCTTTCCAAAACACGACCACTTGGTTGAGTAAAGGCCGTATTACACGCCCTGATGTTCCAGGCTTCCGCCTTGTTCCCCACACGCTGAACTCTGCTATTAAATGCACAGACAGCGAGTGAGACGCCGTGGGACGGGCCACCCAAACAATCCTTAGATTGTTCATAGGGACATATGGCAGCTGAGTACATTGTAATCTTTTAACATGTTGAAAGACCACGATCAGCAGAAATCATGCATATTGGCAGATTGTAGCATTTCAACATGTGCTTTACACTAGAAGATTTTCAGCCTTAACGGTCAGTAATTGGCCAGGTAAGGGAGATCATCAAGTGTAATAGCATCTTTAGAAGATACTGAGTTATTAGTAGTTTTAGGAAAAGCAATCTATATAATAAAGAATTAAAATGATATACTTTAACCGTTGTTGTTGGACAGCATTTTATGATTTTATTCCTCTAACCCAGCAGTAGGGAACCTTGGCTCTCCAGCTGTCCTGCTCTGACCTGTGGGACACAGCTGCTAATGTCAGTGCTGCTACACAGAGCTCCATATACACTTCAGAGCTTCTCTTCCTCACTCTGGCAGTCTCAGAAGTATAGTTTCTGGGATTAGAGAAGGGCTGGTGCATGTTGCAAGCACTGAGTGCGGGTCCGCATGCTAAACAAAGGGGTCAAGTGTAATGTTTCCATCATGCCCGACCCTTATCTTCACTGATATCATCTGTCAGTGGACAATTGGAAGAGCCAAATACACCTTGGATTGACGGCCATATCTGCTGTGAACACCTATAGTCTGGACTCATGTGCGTTTACACAGGCAGTTATATCTGACCAATTTTGGAAGCCAAAGTCAGGAATGGACTTGAAAAGACAGGGAATCTCAGTCTTTCCTTTATGACCTGCACCCTGTATATAGTCTGTTCCTGGCTTTGGCTTAAAAAATCTGTCAGATAAATCTCTCTGTGTAAACTCACCATTAGGGTCCATTTACACAGAAAGATTATCTGACAGATTATGTGCCAAAGCCAGGAATGGACTATAAACAAAGATTAGGTCATAAAGGAAAGCCTGAGATGTCTCCTCTTTTCATATCCATTCCTGGCTTTGGCTTCAAATCTTTGGCAGATAATCTGTCAGATAATCTTTCTGTATAAATGGACCCTAAGGCATGGGTCTCCAATCTGCGACCCTCCAGCTGTTGCAAAACTACATTTCCCATCATGCCTGGACAGCAAAATCCAAAGCTTTAGCTGTCCAGGCATGATGGGAGTTGTGGTTTCGCAACAGCTGGAGGGCCGCAGTTTGGAGACCCATGGTCTAAGGTGTATGGGGACCTTTAAAAGAGTTATCCCTCTGACCCCTTCTTATTGGACGGGAGGGGGTGCATAAAGGTATGTTGTTAATCAGTGTCCTCCGCCCTATTTACCCATACTAGGTTTTTCCAAGAATAATCCCTACTCCAAAAATAAACCCTAGTTAAAGTCAGCTGACCAGATCGCAGACACTGGGTGGCAAGTAAAGGGGCCACCCTGGTGTTTCCCTATTTATGTCCAAATGCTCGCAACAGAGGGAAGACTTAAAGCCACTCTGTACCCACAACCTGACCCCCCAAACCACTTTTACCTTCAGATAGCTGCTTTTAATCCAAGATCTGTCCTGCGGTCCGTTTGGCAGGTGATGCAGTTATTCTCATAAATAACAACTTTTAAACTTACACCCCCGTGCCCTACGGGAGTATCTGTGCCCTAACTTTCCACCACCCCTCTGTCCCTCCTCCCCACCCTCTTCAGCATTAGGAATGCCACTGGAACATTCTCTCCATGCTGAACATTGCACAGGTGCCTTAACAATCCAGCCCATGTTCCGGGCTAAACAGGTGGGAAATAGTAGGCAATCTGCCTGGAGCATTCCTAATGATGAGGAGGGTGGGGAGGAGGAGGGACAGAGAGGGTGTGCCAGCCTAATGTATACACAATCCAGGCCACTCCTGTAGGGCACGGGGATGCCAGTTTAAAAGCAAATTTTTAGCACAATAGCTGCATCACCTGTCAAATGGACTGCAGGACAGATCTTGGATTAAAAGCAGTTATCTGAAGGTACAAGCGGTTTGGGGGGGAATAGATTTTGGGTACAGAGCCGCTTTAAGGGGCTACGTATCAGGGTGGTTTGGTGTTCTCCCCATTGGGAGGCTTTCTTCTCTGGAGAGAGGGATATCGGACTATTCCCGTGTTTTGAGACTCGCAACTAAAACTCCACGGACCCCTTCTTTGCATATTCAAGTTTTTTAGGGGGCAATCAGTGAAGACTCTTAAATGAGTACTCCATTGGATTTTTTTACTGATCTCCCCGAGCTCAGTGATTGTGTTTTGTTGGAATATAGGTATTTAGGTTGCAATTCGTTCTTGCTAGTTTTTGTGGTCAGTTATACTCCTGTGCTGGTGAACTTTTGTTTTCCCCCTTGGGTCTCGTGTGTGGCAGCTAGGGTTGCTGCAGAGACCATGTCATGTTTTGCTATCCACTTTAGTCTTCAGCCATAATTCCCACATAACATCAAAATAATACCTTAAAGGAATATGTAATACAAAAAAATCACCTATTGTTTTAATCAAGTTTGTATGTTAAAAATATTTTTACTTAGCAACCACAAGACATTAGCAAAAGATGATGAAATGATGACAGGTCACCTGAGTGTATAATGAACGTTCAGAGACAGCAGCATGATGGTGTGCCTGTTCACAGGAGAGGATACATTTTAAATATCTGTTAAATTGTTACGCCTTCTCTTATGCCGCTTACAACTGGTTTACATGCTATTGATTTATATATATTTGTTTGTTTGTCATAATGTACATGTGAGGACCTGAGACAGGCTCCATGCTGAAACGCATTGTCTGTATTTACAATAAAAGTAGTGGATTATGCTCCAGTCCAGTTTTGTTAGATATTGCTAGTTTTTTTTCCCCATCTTTTATGCTTGGAAGCAAGCTAGCCTGTGGGATAGGTAGACTGCTTTAACCTAATAGTTGGCAGCGGATCCTTACTACTCTATGGTTATAAAAATGCCATTGGTAATGTTGTGCCTGCTTTGGAGCACAACACACTCAGGTTAGTGGTTTCATTTATTCAATTTCTTTGTTATGCCTGGTTGATGATGCTGTTAGAACCACCCATGTCTTTTCTCCTTTCAGAAACATATGGGTGGGGTACTTACAATGCATGTGCTTGCATAATGTGTTGTGAACTTTGTACTGGAATGTGGCAGGGCTGGAGTTAAAACACTGAAAACTGCAGTTAGTAGAATCTTCAGCATGTGACTGTTCCCTGGTTATAGGAATAAGCGAACACACGGAAAGCACTTTGTTTGACATACCAGCTACACTAAAGCTTTCAAAATGGGTTTGAAAATAAAGGGAACATTCTTGGTCGCAGTTGTGGCAGTGTTGGCATACCTTTACAGGGACACTTTTGATCCAGGTAAATAAAAAGCAATGGATGATTTTTTTTTTTTCTTACATGCTGTGCTGTATTGGCAATGCTGAGTTGTACTCACAACACAACTGTAAGGATGGAGATGTTTACCATAACTAAAATACATCAGCTGCAGTTATTACTTTAGTATTACTTTAGGATTAGTAAATATTTGTTTTTCCCAGGTGAGCGGACACTGTGATTTGTAGCACTTACTTCAACAAATGTTTAAAGTATATATATTTAGGCTATGTTCCCACTTCGGGGGAAAGGAGGCCGTCTTGTTATACAGATGGCCGCTAATAAAAATCACAATCATTATTAGTGGCCGTCTATATAACGAGACGTCTGCCTTTACCAGCTATATTCCTGAAGTGGGAACATAGCCTAAGAGTGATGAATGAATGAAGCACATTTCCATTGCCCAGAACCCAATAATTTTAGTATCAAAAACAATATAATTATCATTAAAGTGTACTTCCAGGTGGGTAGGAGGGTTAAGCAAGAAATTACTTCTAGCGTCAGCACATTAAAAAATTCCCTCTCTGCATTTACATTGATATTCCCAGCTGGGCTGGAGCTATGTGTGATATTTTTAAAGGTTCTTTATATTTTCCATGTTGAGCTATCTTGTGGTTGGGTATCAGTCTGTGATGTTTTGGCAGCGATATTGGTTACCAAGATAAGAAATTCATACTAGAAAAATATCATAAAATAAAAACTAAAAGAACAGAACAAGTGAAATCTTTCATTTTGAGTAAAGCAGTTTCTTCGTTAAAAAAAAAAAAAAAAAAAAAAAAAAAATACAGCAGCTTTACTGTAATTCACATCAGGAGCAAGTCCAGAAATTGAATCTAGGCTTGTAGAAAGGTTGTTTTTTTTTTTTCCGTCTTTTCAAGTCTTCTGAACATGACTTTGTAATAGTCATACCCTCTGAATCTATCAGCCTCCACCTACTATACAGTTGTATAGTGTGTGTATTCTAAACTAACTGTAGTTTACCTACAATAGCCATAGAGACCATTTATCACCGGCCATACATTCTATATAATGCAAAACATAGTATCCAAAAATAAAATACCTATATATTCCACATAGTGCCAAGCATAGGTCCCACATAACATTAAAATAATACCTTAAAAAATATGTCATCAGAAAATGACCTATTGTTTTAATTAAGTTTTTATGTTAAACATATTTTTACTTAAATGTATGTATATTATAAACATATTCTGCTATTCATATTATAAAACAATCATTGAATCTTGCAGTTTTAATTTTGGCCACTAGGTTTGAAACTAAGCTGAGACTTTCTGTTCTGTCTATGATGATAAGTAGAGGACTGCTGGAAAGTGATCTGTACAGAATTACAGCAAAAAGTGACAGCAGTAAATAGTAAAGACAATAGATAATATTTAAAACTCAGCCTCCCCATCTCTGTGGAATGACCTTTGCACGTTACAGAAGTTACAGAGCATGCTTACAAATGTGTCCGACACAAAGAGTAGGGTCTGGAGATGTTAGAGTGGGGGACTGGATGACAAAAGACAAGTGCAGCCCTGACGCTGGCACCCACCCCACTATCCCTGCCTCAACTGTCCTAGGCGGCAGCAAACAACTGGACGACAGTCCCTAACTTGAATAGGTAAACACAGAACAAGACAAGACTGACAATAATGCACAATTAAGCAGGGTCAGAGGTCCAGGCCAAACACACACAGGCAATGCAGTACAAAAAAAAGTATCCAAAAGCGAAGTCAAAAGCCAAAACATCAAAATGCCAGGAAATAAATGTAGTAACAAACGTTAGGTCAAGGGGCTGGTCACACACTCTGGCAGTGTCGCGGGCCGAGCGTGTGGTTCACTTCCTAACATGTTTATTGTATCAATGTCCATGAGGCTTGCCATACAAATCTAGGTAATAAATCGAACAAATCTAGATGATAGATTCTCTTAATAGTGTTCGCATAGCAGCGTACTGTATTGCTTTAAGGGTATATTCACACGGACGGGCTCGCAGCGAGAATCTCGCTGCGAGCCCGGCAGGTCCTGGCAGTTCCCATACACTACATACTTGCTGCGGTCTAAACGACCGCAGCGAGTATGTAATTATACCGCCCTTAACCCCTTCTGCTCCCGCCCGTCTCCCCCGCTGTAAACATACTTTACCTGTCCTTGCTGCACAGGTCCGGCGTCCTGCTCTTCCGCCCGGCCAATCAGTGGCTGCGGCTGGGCAACACACTAATTGGCCGGACAGGAGAGCAGGACGCCGGACCCGTGCAGCAAGGACAGGTAAAGTATGCTTACAGCGGGGGAGCCGGGCGGGAGCAGAAGGGGTTAAGGGCGGTATAATTACATACTCGCTGCGGTCGTTTAGACCGCAGCAAGTATGTGGTGTATGGGAACTGCCAGGACCTGCCGGGCTCGCAGCGAGTATCTCGCTGCGAGTCCGTCCGTGTGAATATACCCTTAAAGTGCTCTATAACTATCCTTATAACGCTTTTATTTTTTGGTCTATGGGGCTATTTGAGACGTCATTTTTTGCGTCATGATACTCTTTCGTATATCAGACTTTTTGATCTCTTTTTTTCAAAATTTTCTGGATTTGATGAGGCCAACAATCTGCAATTTTGCACTAGTTCTGGTAACTGCACACACGGCAATAGCATATATGTTTGGTTTTTTTTTGTTTGCTTTTTTTTATTCACTGTACTTTGGAATGTTTTTTTTTTTATTTATAACCCCCCCTTTTTTTGCACACTGTAATTTATAGTCCCCATAGGGATGAACTGATTGCTGATAAAAATCAATGCATAATATAAATGTCCTGCATTGATCTCTGCAATCAGTGCTCTATTACTAAGGGCTGCTAAAGCCCAAAGTAAATGATTAGGATCAGCGTCATAGCATTGCTGAGGCCCGGCAAGTATGACAGATTGCCTCTTCATGATTGCAATAGACCACCATGGATTGTGTTTTAACAGCATTTAAATCTTGCTGTCAGTTTTGACAATTACATTTAAATGGTTAATTAGTCACTGTGACAATTGGGCAGCATCAGTTAATAGCGGTGGTTCCCGGCTGCTCATAGCACCCAGGAGCGGCGTGAAACAGAGCGAGGTCACAGCTCTCTGTACTCTCTTAGGAACCCAGTGGTGTATGCCATGGGTGCTTAAGGAGTTAAATTATTTATTTCAAATATTAAAAAGGCCAAAGGAATTTAATAAAGCGAAAATGTTGCTATCAATGTTTCACTGTGTGCTTCTTTCTGTTTTACAGCGAGCCTTGCTAATGCCAGGGTTTTAGTTACTGGTGCCAGCACTGGCATTGGGGAAGAAATAGCATATCACTATGCCAGGGCTGGAGCACAAATTGTCCTGACTGCAAGGAGGGAAAATGTTCTTATCAAGGTAAGCAACAGAGATGTATGTAATTTTATAAACTGATATATACATTATATATAACATATATATACGTTATATATAACATTTATTTTACTACTTCAAAGAAATAAAACTTAATAAAGTAAATGTGCTTACATTTGCTCTATTCTGACCCTTATAAGGCTTGTATTTTTTTGGTCTATAGGACTTTTTTGTGCCATGATCTGTAGTTTTTATCAGTACCACGTATGTATGCAATTTTTTTTCTGTGATGTGAAGTGAGCAAAAATCAGCAATTTCGCACTTTGGCGGTCCTTCGCACTTAGACTGTTTTCAGGAATATGATACTTTGGGCTGTTGATATGTCCTTATTGCACAGGAGACGCAGAGGATAAAGGTATGTGTTTTACCCTCCTCAGCACCATTCCTTAGCAGTTAGTTGTGTGCTCCACGGTTCATTGAGACCATTAGGAGCACTGGCCACACGTTAGGAGTCTCCTTCCACCCCGAAAGCGCTGATCCGCCCCCAAGCCATCCCTCCGCTTCTTTATGATAATAAATGGAGCGGGCCAAATTGGCACTATTGGGGTGGGCAGTGCTCCTAACTGTCTCACCGGACCATGGAGCACACAACTAATTGCACCAGAACAGCGCTGAGGAGGAAGGTAAAAGACATTCCTTCCTCCTCAGGGTCTCCTGTGCATTAGGGACATATCAGCAGGTTAGATTCGTCTAACCTGCTGATGGTTCCTCTTCAGGAACCAACAAGAAACAAGAAATATAGCAACATATAGCTCATGATGGCAAAGCCATAGAAAGTAGCTTAACCTCCTGCTTAAATGCAAGTAAAAATTAATATAGTAGGCAACCTGGAGCAAAACTGCAGATGAAATGAAAGTGACCACTAAAAATAGATGAATATGAAAATTGTTGTCTTCAGTAACTGTTTCTTCCTTTGCTTATCAAACAAGTGATGTTAAAGGGAACCTGTCACCTTGAACATGTAGTTGGATCTACAGCAACATGTAATATTGTTATATTACTGAAAGTACTAAAAATTTCAGCATGATTAGAATTTCTATGTGCCCCCTGACTGTGCTGTATTCCGGGGAAAGTTTTTCAGAGTACGGTAATGACTATTTGTAGATAGAACAATGTCCCATGTTAGAGCTGTTTCTTTTCAGATGCTTTTTGTAATATCATATGACTATGTCGTATAAATAATATAACACAACTATCCAATAACCATAAACAAAATGACACAACCAACCTACTTGATCCAATGACTCATTTATAATGAAAGTAAAAAGACAATGAAGACATGATTACTAATATTTTATTATTCAGTGAGTCTGATAAGCAAGCTAAAATACCGCAGCAAATTGGGCAGAGAAAAAGAATGGAAAGATTTGCACCCTTTTGTGTAATTTGGATGCTCTCTTGGTTGTCCTGCTACTAGTAGTGCTGAAAATACTAACTGTAAAACCATCCTTAGGCTATGTTCACACAACGTAAAAAACATGGCCATATTTAATAACAACGGCCATTGTTTGCGGAAATGCAGCCGTTGTTATGAAATACGGCCGTGTTTTTTACGTAGTGTGAACGTGACCTTAGGCTGCCTTCACACTGCCTCTTTTTAAGTAAAAACACAAATAAAAACGCCTTCGGACTGATGTTAGCTGGTAGTCAATGGAAGTTTATGATCTGCCTTGCGCATACATGGGGGAAGATTTATCAAACTGGTGTAAAGTAAAATTGTCTTAGTTGCCCCTAGCAACCACTCAGATTCCATGCTAAGTGTTTGGGTTTTTTTTCCTGGCAAACTGTGGCGTTTTTCTCCTATAGACTTCAAAGGAATACCTTCTGGGTATTTACTGTGGACTTTCCACATTAATGGTGCGTTCACACCTACAGGATCTGCAGCTGATTTTCTGCAGCAGATTTCATTTAAATAACTGAACACAGCATCAAATCTGCTGCAGATCTGCTGCAGATCCTGTAGGTGTGAACGCACCCTAAAGGTAAGTAAAAATCTGCAAAGAATTTACTGACACTGTTAGATACAGTAGCTATTAGGACAAGGAGACACACGGTACCTTTCATATATTTATCTAGGGCTCCCACAATGTAGAAAAATGCTTTTATTCTCTGGTACAAAAAGTCAGAGGTTTTCCCAAGCTCCTGAATAGCTGTAACACCTCCCCAACCCCCTTCCTGCTCTACACCTGATAACTAAATTCTAAGCATGGTCAGGTATGGGGGGAGGTGTTACAGCTTGCTGCATGTTAGGGCCCTGTTCCATTGGACGATTATCGTTCAGATTATCGTTAAATCGTTTGAATCTAAACGATAATCGTTTGGTTGAAATGCAGTTAACGATTAACGACCGAACGAGAAATCGTTGATCGCTTTATAAGACCTGGACCTATTTTTATCGTTGCTCGTTCGCAAAACGTTCGCATATCGTTCGCAATGAGTGAACGTTTTCAGGTCTTTTGCAATAGCAGTCGTTTGAGATCGTTAATCGTTAACGATTATGCAAACGATAATCGTCCGGTGGAATAGGGCCCTTAGAAGCACTGGAAAGCCTTTTTGCCTTTTGGGATTATAAAATGAAAGCATTATTCTATGTTTTGCAAGCACAGCTAGCTAAATAGAAGATGCCATGTGTCTACTTAAAGGGGTAGTGCGGCGCTCAGAAATTATTCACAGAATAACACACATTACAAAGTTATACAACTTTGTAATGTATGTTATGTCTGTGAATCGCCAAGTTCCCCGTGTCCCACCACCCCCACTCGTGTACCCGGAAGTGTGGTGCATTATACATTACCTGATCCGTGTCGAGGGCCGTCCGCCATCTTGTGCCAAACGTCATCTTCGGACGGACGGCCAAGTCGCTGCCGCCCGTCCCCCCTCCGCCGCGTCACAACTGTGCTCAGCCGCGGCTGAGCATCGGATGATGCTGCAGAGGACGGCCTTCGGGACAGTCGGTGCTGTTCGCCGGCCGCCCGAAGAAGACGTCACTCGCTGAAGATCGGAGACTGGTGTCGGCACGTGACAGGTGAGTATAGCGCACCACACTTCCGGGTACACGGGTGGGGGTGGTGGGACACGGGGAAGGGGGCCATTCACATACATAACATACATTACAAAGTTGTATAACTTTGTAATGTGTGTTAGTCTGTGAATAAGTCTTTACCACCGCACTACCCCTTTAGGCTAACAGTGCCAGCAGTTTGGAACGTGAATTGCAGCTGATAGATTAATCTTAATAAATTTCACCCTAAGTGACCCACTATGTTTGACCCTACATCATAGTATTTTTTATCAGAATAAAATAAAAATGACTCCTTCCTTATGTATTTCATTGCAGGTTGCAAGTAATGGCATGAACATATCTCACAACTATCTCTGCTTTATTATAGGTGAGAAGTAAGTGCCTGGAGCTTGGGGCAAAGAGTGTGTCTTATGTCATTGCTGACATGGGCATATCAGAGGCTCGGGAGCAAGTTGTGGAGAAAGCTGTGGCTGATATGGGTGAGCCAAGGGAGAGCAAGTGAATGCCAGATTGGTCCATCACATGCTAAATTTAGTTTGTTACTTGGAATGGTGGATATTGGGAAATTCACTTTTTATAGAATGTTAGTTAGAAATGTGCATGGGGTAAATCAAATCCTACCTAGAAATCCAATGTTCAGTTTGCACAGCTCACTGCCTTCCCCGCGCCAACGCCCTTTTATCCATGGGAAAATCTTGCATCAAATTTACTGATGGTACTGCAAGGCATGTATGCAGACTGTTGTTGCCCTGCATCTAGGGTAGAATCTTATTTTACTCTTAGGCTACATGCATATACCTTTTTTTGAGCTGTATTTTATAGTTTAAAAATGTCAATTTTTGTAAAGGAAATCTATCAGCAGTTTAGGGCATCCTAACCTACCGATAGATCCTAATAGGGGACATTAAAAAAGGTACATGTGACCCAGTACCCAATTTTTATATAATAAGAGTTATATTAACATGGCTATTAGCCAGTTTGGTGCACAGGGGTGAAACTGTACTGTTCTTCAAGCAACTTCCTTTAATGAAAGTGGTTCAGTATTTATTAGGGGGTGTTGCTAGAGCAGCAGGTGGGTGGCTCGTTTGGTCATCTGAGGGGTAAATTTCCACCAACCAGACTACTTAAAGGGTATGTACCATCAGGCCTGGGCTGAAGCACTGGAGGCAGGCCAACCCACCACCAGTGGGAGGAAACCCCCGCCCCTCAATGACATTGCTTCATTAGAATCAATGGAGCTGCATCATAGAGGGGCGGGGGCAGGGGTGATTCTAGCCTCTCTGCTGCCCGAGGCGAACTATAGGATGACGCCCCCCCCCCCCCCCCGGTCAATCCGCCCACATTATAATCCACTACTGCCCCCCCCCCCCCCCACTGCTGTCCCCAATAAACATAATGTTTGGTCCCTTGCTGCACAGAGGATGTCAGGAGAGGAGGGGGCTGATCTTATAGGGGAGGTCACAGCAGCACAGAGGAGGTCAGGAGAGGAGGGTGCTAATCCTATAGGAGAGGTCCCAGCAGCACAGAGGAGGTCAGGAGAGGAGGGTGCTAATCCTATAGGAGAGGTCCCAGCAGCACAGAGGAGGTCAGGAGAGGAGGGTGCTAATCCTATAGGAGAGGTCCCAGCAGCACAGAGGAGGTTAGGAGAGGAGGGTGCTAATCCTATAGGAGAGGTCCCAGCAGCACAGAGGATGTCAGGAGAGGAGGGTGCTAATCCTATAGGAGAAGTCCCAGCAGCACAGAGGATGTCAGGAGAGGAGGGTGCTGATCTTTTAGAAGATGGTCCCCCTCTCCCCCCCCCCCCCCCCCCCCCCCCCCCCCCCTTATAGATGGTCCCCCTCTCCCCCCTCCCTTATAGATGGTCCCCCTCTCCCCCCTCCCTTATAGATGGTCCCCCTCTCCCCTCTCCCTTATAGATGGTCCCCCCCTGCACAGCAGATAAAACAAAAACAAAAAACAGCACACAACTCATCTGCCATCCGTTCCCCTGTCGAGCCTCTCTGGTCCCGGCTGATGTGCGGCTGCCCGGGGTGTCCCGTCCTGTCCCCGGAAGCGCGCGCATCAGAGAGCTCCCCGTGCGCCTGTGGCTGTGACTTCCGGCGCACAGGGAGCTCTCTGATGTGTGCGCTGCCGGGGACAGGATGGGACACCCCCGGCAGCCGCACATCAGCCGGGGGACTAAGGCTGCATTCCCACCCGGACAGCATCTGTAATTAGATGCTGGGAGCGGGGGAGACTGTCTTCATAAGCGCTGCGCTGTAGTAACAGCACTGCGCGGCTGATTCATTACAGCGCGGCGCTTACGAATACAGTCTCCCCCGCTCCCAGCATCTAATTACAGATGCTGTCCGGGCGCGGGGGTCTCCGGTACATGGTACAATCAGTGGCGGATTATAATGTGGGCGGCCGCCCGAACCGCCACTGAATGCCGCCCCTAGGGGCGTAGCTAATGTCTCTTGGGCCCTGGTGCAAGAGGTCAGCTTGGGCCCCCCCTTTCTCGATGCTATTGGTATATATATATCTCCAGGGGTGGTCTTGGCATTTCTGGGGCCCCAAGCAAAGTTATGTCTGGGGCTCCCCCTCGACACGCAGTCCAAAACAATAGACCGCTGTGTGTTGCCCCCAGTAGTATATACCCCTTGTTTGCTTCCCCCAGTAGTATATAAACCCCTGTGTGTTCCCCCAGTTATATATAGCCCCCCTTGTGTTCCCCCAGAAGTATATAGACCTCCTGTGTGCTGCCCCAGTTGTATATAGACCCCCTGTGTGCTGCCCCCAGTTGTATATACCCCCTGTGTGCTCCCCCACTAGTATATAGGCCCCCTGTGTGCTCCCTCAGGGGTATTTAGCCCCCCTGTGTGCTCCCCCACTTGGATATAGACCTCCTGTGTGCTCCCCCACTTGGATATAGACCCCTGTGTGCTCCTCCAGTAGTATATAAACCCCCTGTGTGGTTCCCCCAGTAGTATATAGACCCCCTGTGTGCCCCACCAGTATTATATAGACCCCTTGTGTGCTGCCCAGTAGTATACAGACCCCTGTGTGCTCCCCCAGTTATATATAGACCACCTGTGTGCCTCACAAGTAGTATATAGACCCCCTGTATGTTCCCCCAGTAGTATATAGACCCCTGTGTTCCCCACCAGTAGTATATAGCCCCCCTGTGTGCTCCCCCAGTAGTATATAGCCCCCCTGTGTGCTCCCCCACTTGGATATAGACCTCCTGTGTGCTCTCCAAGTTGTATATAGACCCCATTCTGCTGCCCCAAGTAGTATATAGACCCCCTGTGTGCTGCCCCCAGTAGTATATAGACCCCTCTGTGAAGCCCCAGTAGTCTATAGCCCCCCTGTGTGCTCCACCTGTTATATAGCCCCTCTGTGTGCTCCCCCCATTTATATAGACCCCTGATGTGCACTCCCCCAGTTAAACAGACCCCTGTGTGCTCCCCCTCCCATATATTATATAACACAATAAAACAAACACTTATACTCACCTGGGTCCGGGCGTCTCCTCTTCTCTTCACTCTTGTGGCCGCAGGAAGGGTTTTCCCTGCGATCACAAGAGGCCGCACTCCCCTTGTCCTGGCGCCAATGCTTCAGTGATGTCACTGGAGCGCCGGCACCACAAGGACAAAGCTGCCACTTGTGACCGCAGGGAAAACCCTTCCTGCGGCCACAAGAGTGACTGACAGGAAGGGAGCCAATGTCTCCCGCCCTGTCAGTGCTGCTGCATGTAACTATGAGCGCTCATTATGAGTGCTCATAGTTACAGTTCAGATGGCTTGAACAAAGCGCAATGTCTGGCTTCAGACCACAAATAAGCTCAATCACGAGCAATTAACGTGGATACTGCCAACTCCCACCTCTTTGGCATGTAATAGTTCAATGAATAAGTATCCAACAACACCAACTTAACGTTCTATAGTGAGTGTGCGATTGTAGAGGAAGGTACACTCACATTTTAGTAGTCTTCATCTTTGACTTTATTGATGCAATATTCGGGATTCGGCTGTGTGTAGTCAGAGCACTGGAGGTAGCTGGAGGTTAGGCGTCCTCTCCCTGCCGCGCGACGTTTCGGAAGGCGGGGCTTCCTTACTCATGCGCACAGGTGAGTGGGTCCAGCTCAGCTAAATACCGACGTCTGACTTAAACAGTCATATGAACAAAACATACTAGAAATATATTAGTGATATCAGTATCCATCATATTGCACAAATTCTGTACAAATGTCACATTATTTATACATATTGTAAATATTATAAACGTCGTCCACTTAGGGGAGGAGAGGATCATAAAAATGCTTTAAAGCTACATACTTCATTTAAGCCGTTAGGCTCTAAGCTATCAAGTTTTTTGATCCAATAGGTCTCCCGTTGAAGTAGCAGCTGTTTATCTCTCTTTTCTGAACTTGTAGTTTGTACCTCTTCCAAAATGCACCATCTTAGCTCATATATGTGGTGACCTGTCTCTTTAAAATGTCTGGCAACACTCGTCTCACCATGTTTAGTTTTTTCTTCCATTGTGTTCTCTGTTTTTAGGTATCTCCTTATTGTGGCTCTGTGTTCATTTATTCTCACTTTTACCTGTCTCATAGTCTGACCTACATAGGTCTTTCCACACGGGCATTTTAACATATATATAACCTTTTGTGTGTTACATGTAAAAAACCCTTTGATTTTAATGTTATACCCTTGTGTTGGATGTTGAATTTGTTCTCCTTTTATTATTGATGTACAGTTCTGACACTGTAAGCATCCAAATGTGCCTTTACGTTGTGTCCTTAAGAATGTTTGTTTGTCTGTTTTTCTCTTTTTGATGTCACTTCTTATTATTTTGTTGGCTATCGTTTTACCTTTTCTTAATGCTAACATAGGTTTGTTTTGGAACAATTTCCCAAATTTGGGTTCTCTTTGCATTATCGGCCAGAATTTGTTAATGGCTTTTTTTATAATTGGGATGTGTTGGTCAAACGTGGTCACAAATATTTGTCTCTGTTCGTTTTGTTTATGTGCATTTTGTGATTTCTTTTTTTTGATAGCTCTATTAATTTGCTTCTGTTTGTACCCTCTTTGTAGAAATTTATTTTGCATAATCTTCTGACATGTCTTTTTATTGGTTTCAGTGTTCACTATTCTTTCTATCCTTTGCATTTGGCTTCTTATTATACTGTCAAACACTTGTGGTGGATGGTGACTCGTGCGGTGTAGCAAATTATTTCTGTCAGTATTTTTTACATACAGTGTTGTTTCAAAACCTTCTTCTTTTTTTGTCACTAGTACATCAAGATAGTGTATTACTTTTTCATTGTACTCTAGGGTAAATTTTATTGTGGGGTGACAGGTATTTAAGTATGACACAAATTCCATAAGTGACTGTTCACTCTCTCTCCACAGGAGGAACACGTCGTCCACATATCTGTACCATGTGAACGACGTGTTCCCCAGTGTGTTCTCTAAAACATATTTTCTTTCGAACGTCTCCATGAAAATATTGGCGACACTTGGTGCCACCGCAGAGCCCATGGAGACTCCATACGTCTGCAGGAAGAAATCCTGATCAAACCTGAAATAGTTTTTTGACAATATTAACTCCAAGAGGCCCATCAGAAAATTTATGTCATTATTTGTAAAGCTTGGGTTGTCCTGCATAAATTCTCTTATGGCAGCCATGCCCTCTTCATGTGGCACGTTGGTGTACAAACTCTGCACATCCAACGTAACGTCTTTGATATTTTCTTTCTGTAGTTTACACAAGAAATCATTGGTGTCTTTCAAGCACCTAGTAAAGCCTTTGATAATATTCTGTAGAAAGCTGTCTATATATGTGGCCACCGGCTGAAAGATCGACCCCACTTGTGACACTATTGGTCTCCCTGGTGGTGACTTAAGGTTTTTATGTATCTTCGGGGCTAGATACAGAATGGGAACTCTGGGATTCTCACTGATCAGTGTATTCGCTGTGTGTTCACTTATAATGTCAGCTGTTACTGCATCCTGTATATAGTTATCCAGTTCATCTTTGAACTTATCTGTGGGGTCGCCTCTCAGTCGGTGGTACACCTTTTCATCAGACAGCTGTTTATGTGCCTCCTTCAGGTAATCTGATTTATTCATTATAACAATGGCGCCCCCCTTGTCGGCGAAGATACATAAAAACCTTAAGTCACCACCAGGGAGACCAATAGTGTCACAAGTGGGGTCGATCTTTCAGCCGGTGGCCACATATATAGACAGCTTTCTACAGAATATTATCAAAGGCTTTACTAGGTGCTTGAAAGACACCAATGATTTCTTGTGTAAACTACAGAAAGAAAATATCAAAGACGTTACGTTCATGTGTACGTTGGATGTGCAGAGTTTGTACACCAACGTGCCACATGAAGAGGGCATGGCTGCCATAAGAGAATTTATGCAGGACAACCCAAGCTTTACAAATAATGACATAAATTTTCTGATGGGCCTCTTGGAGTTAATATTGTCAAAAAACTATTTCAGGTTTGATCAGGATTTCTTCCTGCAGACGTATGGAGTCTCCATGGGCTCTGCGGTGGCACCAAGTGTCGCCAATATTTTCATGGAGACGTTCGAAAGAAAATATGTTTTAGAGAACACACTGGGGAACACGTCGTTCACATGGTACAGATATGTGGACGACGTGTTCCTCCTGTGGAGAGAGAGTGAACAGTCACTTATGGAATTTGTGTCATACTTAAATACCTGTCACCCCACAATAAAATTTACCCTAGAGTACAATGAAAAAGTAATACACTATCTTGATGTACTAGTGACAAAAAAAGAAGAAGGTTTTGAAACAACACTGTATGTAAAAAATACTGACAGAAATAATTTGCTACACCGCACGAGTCACCATCCACCACAAGTGTTTGACAGTATAATAAGAAGCCAAATGCAAAGGATAGAAAGAATAGTGAACACTGAAACCAATAAAAAGACATGTCAGAAGATTATGCAAAATAAATTTCTACAAAGAGGGTACAAACAGAAGCAAATTAATAGAGCTATCAAAAAAAAGAAATCACAAAATGCACATAAACAAAACGAACAGAGACAAATATTTGTGACCACGTTTGACCAACACATCCCAATTATAAAAAAAGCCATTAACAAATTCTGGCCGATAATGCAAAGAGAACCCAAATTTGGGAAATTGTTCCAAAACAAACCTATGTTAGCATTAAGAAAAGGTAAAACGATAGCCAACAAAATAATAAGAAGTGACATCAAAAAGAGAAAAACAGACAAACAAACATTCTTAAGGACACAACGTAAAGGCACATTTGGATGCTTACAGTGTCAGAACTGTACATCAATAATAAAAGGAGAACAAATTCAACATCCAACACAAGGGTATAACATTAAAATCAAAGGGTTTTTTACATGTAACACACAAAAGGTTATATATATGTTAAAATGCCCGTGTGGAAAGACCTATGTAGGTCAGACTATGAGACAGGTAAAAGTGAGAATAAATGAACACAGAGCCACAATAAGGAGATACCTAAAAACAGAGAACACAATGGAAGAAAAAACTAAACATGGTGAGACGAGTGTTGCCAGACATTTTAAAGAGACAGGTCACCACATATATGAGCTAAGATGGTGCATTTTGGAAGAGGTACAAACTACAAGTTCAGAAAAGAGAGATAAACAGCTGCTACTTCTACGGGAGACCTATTGGATCAAAAAACTTGATAGCTTAGAGCCTAACGGCTTAAATGAAGTATGTAGCTTTAAAGCATTTTTATGATCCTCTCCTCCCCTAAGTGGACGACGTTTATAATATTTACAATATGTATAAATAATGTGACATTTGTACAGAATATGTGCAATATGATGGATACTGATATCACTAATATATTTCTAGTATGTTTTGTTCATATGACTGTTTAAGTCAGACGTCGGTATTTAGCTGAGCTGGACCCACTCACCTGTGCGCATGAGTAAGGAAGCCCGCCTTCCGAAACGTCGCGCGGCAGGGAGAGGACGCCTAACCTCCAGCTACCTCCAGTGCTCTGACTACACACAGCCGAATCCCGAATATTGCATCAATAAAGTCAAAGATGAAGACTACTAAAATGTGAGTGTACCTTCCTCTACAATCGCACACTCACTATAGAACGTTAAGTTGGTGTTGTTGGATACTTATTCATTGAACAGTTCAGATGGCAGCAGCGAGCGGGGCAGCGGCCCTGTCCAGCGGTCTTGAGCACAAGAGCGGGGCGTGGGGGCCCCCCTGGATGTTGGGGGCCCCAAGCGATTGCTTGGGGTGCTTGGTGCCAAAGACCGCCACTGTATATCTCAAGACTGATATTACCAATAATACCAGTATACAGGAAATATTATCACCGCCATACTGTTACTAAACAAATCCTGTTTACTGAGACCAATATTACCAGTACACAAGGGGAAATATTACCACCACACCACAACCATCACCACCATATTGTTACTGACCAAATCCAGTATACTAAATCCAATAAAACACAGTACCAGATTACAAGTAACAAATAATACCACCACATAGTGACTAACACCACCGCTGCTACTGAATATAATCCTCTGTACATAAACCAATATCACTTCATACAGTCATATAGAGGTGGACGCACTGTACACAGGATCTATACACCATATACATTACAGTGCAGTTATATCAAGTGACTCACAGGGGACGTCTTCTCTGATCGGAGTTCTTCCCTTTTCATCTTCTCCATCTGCCCTGGGCCATTATGAGAACTTCTCTAGGCCACGAATCCACAGAATCTGCCAGACAGACATATTAGGCTCCTCACACTGACACCATCCTCATCTCTCTAAAAACTGCACATCTGTACTGTCCCCTTTACACCCTCATTTAGTAGGTAGCCCTGACACTATGCTATTGTATACACCCCCCATGTAGTCCACCTTATAGATGGCCCCCAATGTTTCCCCCTTATAGATGGCCCCCTGTGTTGTCCCTCTTATAGATGCCCCCATATAGATGGCCCCCCATTTTATCCCCCTTACAGATGCCCCCCATGTTGTCCCCTCCTCCTGCCCCTTTATCACCATACTACTACCCCTTCATCCTACTGCCCTTTCATAATCATACTACAAACACCTCCATCATAATACTACCACCCCCTTCATCCTCCTGCCCTTTCATCATCATACCACTACACCCTCATCATCCTCTTGTTCCATCATCATACCACTACACCCCCCATCATCCTCTTGTTCCATCATCATACCACTACATCCTCATCATCCTCTTGTTCCATCATCATCATACCACTACATCCTCATCATCCTCTTGTTCCATCATCATACCACTACACCCCCCATCATCCTCTTGTTTCATCATCATACCACTACACCCCTCATCATCATACCACTACACCCCCATCATCCTACCACTACACCCCCATCATCCTACCACTACACCCCCATCATCCTCTTGTTCCATCATCATACCACTACACCCCCCCATCATCCTCTTGTTCCATCATCATCATACCACTACACCCCTCATCATCCTCTTGTTCCATCATCATCATACCACTACACCCCCATTATCCTCTTGTTCCATCATCATACCTTTACACCCCCCATCATCCTCTTGTTCCATCATCATACCACTACACCCCCATCATCCTCTTGTTCCTTCATCATCATACCACTACACCCCCCATCATCCTCTTGTTCCTTCATCATCATACCACTACACCCCCCATCATCCTCTTGTTCCTTCATCATCATACCACTACACCCCCATCATCCTCTTGTTCCATCATCATACCACTACACCCCCCATCATCCTCTTGTTCCCTCATCATCATACCACTACACCCCCATCATCCTCTTGTTCCTTCATGTGTTGGAGCAGTATGACGTGAGCTCAGTAGCCGAGCTTGCATCATAGCCGGTGAGTACAGGCTGCGGTCATCAGCTGGCACTCATTGCTAATGACAGACATTGTGGTTGTGCTGATGGCAGTTGTTTATCAGTTTAGCAGTCTAAAGGCAGTATCAGATCAGAAATGGAGTAACTGGGATAAGTGAGTGCAAAACAATATCTTATACCCTTTGAGATGCACACAATAATACATACACAAAAAGTTGTCTCTCAAGATATTTCCAAAAAGATGATGATTTATGATGATTTTATGATGAAACATAAAACTGCTCATGCAGTTATGACACAGGAGAACACTATATGAAGAACACTGTGTGCTGTGTTCCTCCTGCTGGCTCCCCACTGGATATGGACTTCAATGTTAGAAGTGCTCTCTAAGGGCCCTATTACACGAGACAATTATTGTGTGAAAAATCGCTATATCGTTCGAATTTAAAAGATAATCATTCTTTGTAATTGCAGGCAACGATCGAAAAATCATTCGTATGTCGTTGATCATTGATTTAGATCTGAAATTATCGTTAATCGCTGTAATTCCACATTCATTCACTTAAGTTCCGCATTTTTTCACTAATCGTTCACTGTAATTGCACATTACCCATTGTTTTTGAGATCAGAAGGAGTAAACTATCGCAATAACGAATGTAATAACGATCGTATCTAATGACCATCGTTCTGTCTAATATGCTGAACGATTTCAGGTTGATGATAAACAATCTCGTTTGCGATCGTTTATCGTTAGTCGTTAATCGTTAAAAATCGCTCCGTGTAATAGGACACTAAGCCTGATGTGTTCTCCGTTTGACACTTCCACCTGGCTGATTGAAGTTCCAGGGTTCTCAATGTTGTGATGGAGTTGGGCAGTGGGACAACTTTGGACACCGGAACGGTTAGCAGTGGATTCCGCCAAAGCATCTAATACTTACCAGTAAAAAAATACCCAACCGGTCTTTTCCCATTGTAAATAAAAAAAAAAAAAAAAAATTAAACAAAAGTAAGGAGGTGGGACGCTGTTACAGCTGCTGAATGTCTGAGTGAGCCTGGCACATCATGACCCAAGACCAGGAAACGGTCACACACTGGGAGAAAAGAGCAGCGGAATGTGGGCACCAGTGCGGGATCCAGAGTGGTAAGTGGATGTTATTTTTTTAACCCACCCCCACCCTGGGTCAGAGGACATCCCAACCCACGTCGTGAACAAATATACACACTGTAAGACAGTATCCTAGACAGAGGGACTGATCCGGATAGAGCAAAGCAGCCAAGGGTCTACATACTCTATCTCACAGTGCAGGTGACACCGGATAATTTCTGACACTTTGCTCAATGCAGGTAACTAGGACTGGGGCTTGTGTCACCCTGGCAGGACTGGTAACTCGACACTACATGGCAAAAGGTGGTATAGCAACAAAGGTCGAAACACGGGCACAAGTATTCTTCTTCTCTCAAGTATTCACTTCTCAAGTATTCTTCTTCTTCTAAAGTTCCCGCAGAGCACAGTACTACATTGAGTTGGGAATCTCTCAGCACAGATTGAGTGAATGCAAGTCTGTACCTCCACAGTCACTATTTAACCTGTAATACCAGAGGCTTGCTAGTTAAGAAAAGTTTTATTTATTTTACTGGGACTCAGTGATCATTGCACCAGCACCTTCACACAAGCTACACTGTCTTTGGGTCATTTCCCTTTTCTGAGGGTGGCGATACCGACAGTCCGGGTGGGTCATATTTCCATTTTGGACCACCGTGATAAGTGCCCAAGAGACCCATAACAACCCGGCAGGTCACCGACCATTAGGAAAGGGTATAGCCAGCCACACAGAACAAGCAGGTATACCATCACACCTGTGTGCTGGGTTAGCACTGGCATCATGACAAACTAGCTGAGCTATATTTCACTGACCATCCACCACAGAAGTGGTGTCACACAGTACCATCTAGCTAGTGACCGGCCGAGCAACCGCCACACACACACACACACACACACACACACACACACACATATATATATATTCTGGCTAGATGCCTCTTTATTGAAAAGCATATTTATATATGTGGACAATGTATGGCATTGTATGCCTATATAATAGCATATGGTGGGTGCTTTCATTGGGTGTAATAAACATTATTGAAGTGAATTTGTCATTGGGAACCAGCTGCCAGAGCAGTATATAGTGTAAGCTAGCCAGCTGTGTTTGCAATGTTTCTAACTGTACCTTTATACAGAGTATCTGTCTGTGCATTTTTGCAAAAAATGTGCTTTTTATTCATGGCCCACAGGGAGGGTCAAAGAGACATGTCTATTACCCCAAGCTGCTCATGGAGACTATTCTTACCCTGTCTTTCCCCATCCTTTTCCCAGTTATGGACGAACCTGGGCTCTAGGGCCCATCTGCAGCTATAGAGAATTGCTGTGCAAGTGCCCTGGCTGCCTATCAGTAGGGAAAGGGCGAGGAAATAAGGGGGGGGGGGGGGGGCACACACATTAGAAGCACAGCTATTTAATGTTATAAACTGTTCCTGCAGCTGGTTATCAATTCACTTTAAAGCGACTCAGTACCCGCAATCTGACCCCCCCCCCCCCCCAAACCACTTGTACCTTCGGATAGCTGCTTTTAATCCAAGATCTGTCCTGCGGTCCGTTAGGCAGGTGATGCAGTTATTGTCCTAAAAAAATACTTTTAAACTTAAAGTCCCGTGCCCTACGGGCGTATCTGTGCCCTAACTTTGCATCACCTCTCTGTTCCTCATCCCCACTCTCCTCATCATTAGGAATGCTCCAGGCAGATTGCCTCCTATTCCCCACCTGTGTCAGCCCGGCACATGGGCTGGATCGTTAAGGACCTGTGCAATGTTCAGCATGGGGAAAATGTTTCAGTGGCATTCCTAATGATGCAGAGGGTGGGGAGGAGGGACGGAGGGGTGGTGCAAAGTTAGGGCACAGATACTCCCGTTTGGCACGGGTTTAAGTTTAAGGCTGCGTTCACACTACGTATATTTCAGTCAGTATATGTATATTTCAGTCAGTATTGCAACCAAAACCAGGAGTGGTTTAAAAACACAGAAAGGCTCTGTCCACACAATGTTGAAATTGAGTGTATGGCCGCCATTTAATGGCAAATATTTGCTGTTATTTTAGAACAACGGCTGTTATATTGAAATAATGTCAGTAATTTACTGTTATATGGCGGCCATCCACTCAATTTCAACATTGTGTGAACAGATCCTTTCTGTGTTTTTAATCCACTCCTGGTTTTGGTTGCAATACTGACTGAAATATACTGACTGAAATATACGTAGTGTGAACGCAGCCTAAAAGTATTTTTTTAGAACAATAACTGCATCACCTGCCGAACGGACCGTAGGACAGATCTTGGATTAAAAGCAGCTATCTGAAGGTACAAGTGGTTTGGGGGGGGTCAGATTGTGGATACAGAGTCGCTTTAAAGCTGACAGCTATGTCTATGGCCAACTTAAAGCGTAACTATAATTTCAGTAGCCAAAAAATGAAATTCCTCAAATAAAAAGCCCATGTGTTACCCTTTAAAAAGAGCCCTAAACTGTGTTCATAGCATGTACGCTCGCTGAGATATCCCCAGTTGTTTGGCTCAGAAGAATAAATGAATTTTTCTTCTGGCTGAGAGAAAGTGAGCGTGGCCTATCCCTCATCTCCCTGGCTGGCTCCCTCCATTCACTGAGCAGCACCTCAGATGTATGACACATAGCAGGATCAGAGAGAGCCCAAGCATACAGTATCACAATGTAAGATTAGATACAGAGCACCAGCCGCTGGTATCACACACAGTGGGATTAGATACAGTCATCTGCTCTCATTACACTGTAGGATAATGTCAGCCATGGAGGTGGGGGCACCTGCTGCAGACATCTGATAGTGAGTGTTATATGTACTATGGAAGGACTACAGCTGTGTTGTGCTGGGACTTGTAGTCCTCCCCTCAGTGACTCACCCACTCTCCCTCATGCAGCACATTGGAGTCATGGGATGGGATGTCCCTCCTTGTTGAAGCACTGAGTACTTGTCCCTCCATCCATCTCCTCCCCTGCGCTGCTCCTCACACACAACACCCTCAGCTCTGCTATGTGATCTCTGTGAGGGGAGGGGGGAGAACGTGCTGCTAGGAGGGGGGGGAGGAGGGTTTGTTTATGTGTGTGTCAGGGCTATTATCTGATGCTGCTGTCAGAGTCTGTACTCTAAGGGCCCTATTCCACCGGACGATTATCGTTTGCATAATCGTTAACGATTTCAAACGACCGCTATTGCGAAAGACCTGAAAACGTTCACTCATTTCCATGGAACAATAATCGTTACTTATGATCGTACTTGCGATCGTTTTTTCTTTGCTATTTATTCGCTATTGCGTTCGTATCTATTGCAAACGACCGAACGATGTCTTATTCAATGCGAACGATTTGCGAACGAGCAACGATAAAAATAGGTCCAGGTCTTATAAAGCGATCAACGATTTCTCGTTCGGTCGTTAATCGTTAACTGCATTTCATCCGAACGAATATCGTTTAGATTCGAACGATTTAACGATAATCGTCTGGTGGTATTGGGCCCTAAGTACGGATCTGCAGGGAGGGGGCGTGTCCAGCAGGAATGCAGAAATAAGTCAGAGCCAGACAGAGCTGTAAGGGCGTAATCAGCCTTATGTATTTAAAAAACTGTTCATTTTAGGTTATTAATGTATATTGCAAAAATTGTTATCATGCCCTAAGCTAACTAAAACTGAAAGGTCAAAATATTTTATAGTTACGCTTTATGGATGGAATTTTAACAAAACTGGATTTGAAATTTATTTGCCATGACCTATGTTACAATTGTATAAGTATCTTTGTACCTTTTATCTGTCTGATTGTGCTGTCTAAGGTCCTTCACTCAGTGTTTATCTTTGATGCATATTATCTCAATGATAAAGCATGTATAAGTAATTTATTTGGGTTCAAAGTGATTCGGTAAAAATCAGTACATTTCATTCCGAGTGTGTGACACATTGCCAGATTTTTCCCAATTATTCACACTCATACAATGTTTAGTAAACAACGCTTGGGAAACAACTAAAAAGCGGCCCCATTCCTTTCATGTTTACATGTTGTAATACAACGGCTGTTGTTTTCAGTGTCAAGGAACGGCCCCTGTATTGCGTGTCCTTCTGGGCAATGGTGCAGTATCAGCCATGGGAACATTATTTTTTTCACCCTTACAAGTCTGCTGGCCGTACAGGTGTGAATGAAAATCAATAAACTATTGACTTTTATTCACACTACAGCCTACAGAATGGCCACGCAGTGTGTGAACAGTCTATTTTCTACAAACAACGGCCGTAGAAAATAGACATGTTCGTCATTTAGTACAGTGGCAGTTGATGCGCTGTGTGCACAACAACGGACATTGTTTTATTGAAATCAATAGAAATCAATGAATTCGGAAACCTATGGCCGTTGTGATCACAACGAAGAGTGCTTGGTTTACATCCTTTTCCTATCCATTCGTCATGATCTGTTTTTGGAACTGAGCATGCTCAAAAGAGGAGAAATGGATCCTGTTAGAAGCTTACAAAAACAGAAGTGCCAACAGATGCAAACTGATTCAAATAAATCAATTTATTTGATTGATAAACACAAAGGGATCATGTAATAAAAACCTGAACATATACAACAATGGATCAGTTCAAAATGGTTCACAAAAGCACATGGGAGATCCAGCCTCATTCTGTTAACTTTTTTTGTTAAAAAATAAAAAAATTCCAATTAATTTCTTCTTTTGTGTAACCCTACAGGCGGTTTGGATTATCTGGTGTTAAATCACATCGGCTATACCCCATTTCAGATGTGGGATGGAGATGTAAACCACACAAGATTGCTAATGGAGGTTTGTTTCCCTAGATACATAAGCAGAAAATACATTTCTTGTTTAATTCATGGTAGAGATCTTATGTCTTTGTGCAAAAATATTTAAAAAATGCAGTAACCAGCCCACCATAAGGCCATAACAGCTATAAACTTTTTTTTTTTTTTTTTTTTAACATTAATAGCATTACCATGCAGCTTATTTTTCGTTGTTGTTGTTTTTGCTTTTTAAAAAAAATTCTTTACAGGGTGCATTCACACATGCCGCATCCGCACGAAATCCACTGTGGTATGCAGTACAGTTATAACTTCCTATGGCCTCTGCATTCTCTGCATTCTACAGCCTTGCAGGTGTCCCTCTTAAACAAGTATTTAAACTTAAAGTGACACTGTCACCCCCCTTTGTGCATTCTGAAATCTCTACACAGGTGTAAAGGGTAAACTTAGCATTTTTCAGATTGTGTTAAGTGGGCGTGGCCCCGCCCCCTTGTCGTCCATTGGTTGGTCGACGTAAAGGGGGTGGGGTCTAGACCTTTCGGCCAGCCTGGTCCAATGGCCGGCGAGGGGCGTGGCCAACTGTGGCGGTGTGGGTGACGTATGATATAAAATAAGGTATGAAAAACGTTAAATTTACCCTATACACCTGTGTAGAGATGTCAGAATGCAAAAGGAGGTGACAGTGTCACTTTAAGTTAAAGGCTTCAGTGCAATACAAAAATATAACAGTGCTTTAGGTACAATCAGTATCTAGGGACCAGATAGGAGCCCTTGCTTAAGTAGGACAGTACTCTACCGGGATGTGTGTAAAGTGTATCTTGAAGAAATATTTGTACTTACGTTTAGTAAAATCTGTGTTGTTGTTTTTTTTTAATTCAATATTTTATTGGTTTTCGGCATTGTGGCAAAAATAAATATCGTACAGTATCTCATGCATTACATCGTGAGAGGATGTTAATTACTTAACAACAGAAGATAAAAGAAAAATATTACAATTCTGTAGTGTAAAAGTCAGACATAAAATGTCCCAAAAAGAGTCCCTTAGTATGTTCTGTAGAAGTTGAGAAGTGGGAAAGTTGTAGTCCGTAGTTGGAGAACGTTACCAGATACATATAAGTTATGTTTTTAGAATGCCGTTAACAAAAGGGGGATATATTATCCAATAGTAGAACAGTTTCTTACTCGTACCTAATAACAGAATACCTTGAAAAGAGAATAGATTGAGGAACTAGACAAGACAGATGAATAATATAAAATAAAAGTAAAATTTACAAAGGACATAACATAAAGCACAAGACATACACAACACAAGACACATGACCAGCCCGCCGCTCCCCCGTCTGAAGTCAGAGATAGGCGCTCAATAAATAACATATTTTAATTATTGGAAGCAGGAATTTTGAGTTTTCCTATACCAGCTTCCATATACCATTTTTTATTTTTAAAACAGGACATGAAGGTGATGATTTCAGTGGGAGATAATAGTTCAGCCATCATTAACCTCCATTTTTTGAAAAAATTCTTTAGAGATGAATTCGGACTATGTAATGCATTGATTTTCTCCAAATGGAGGAGATATACAACGGTATCTTTGACTTCAGAAATAGTGGGAAAAGAATCCTTTATCCAGTGTCGTAATATACATTTCATAGTAACAAGTAAAACAATATAGATTCCCTGCGGTAAAAATATGCGGGTTTCTACACCATCCAAATTCACTGAATGATAATGGAAAATACATGGGAGTGGATTGTTGGGTAACGCAATACACCAAATGAAGTCTATTAGTTCCCTGATCTCTGTCCAATATTTAGTAGTTTAGTAAGCCAAAGCCCATGAAGGAGATTAGGGTTGTGAAGACTACACTTAGGGCATTGTTTCAGAAAATGTTCGGGTGCGTTTTTCCAAGATCGGTCAAACGCGTATGTGGCCTTGTGTAGAATTTTTAGGTGCATTTCCCTCCATTGTTCATTTATTATAGAAGCTCTAACTGCTTTCAGGCCTGCTAGAAGTTTGTTTTGTAGTTGAGGGATAGGAAAGTCAGCTTCCCATGATTTAAAAACTTTTAGTTTATTGTTCATTTGAGTGTGGTTTTTGAGAGTATCATATATGTCCCGTAATGGAAGGTGAGACTTGTCAGACGGTAGGAGTTTATGAAATGTATCGGAAGAGAGAGTGTTATGGTCTCCTCTAGTATGAGACATGTAAAAGGATTTAATATATGTTTATATTGAGCTTCTTCGGATGTGGGTAAGGAAAATTTACTGCAAATTTCCTCCCATGACATTAAATTGTAACCATCGTTTCTTAAGATGTCTCCCAAGTGCATGATTCCTTGTTTTTTCCAAATTTGGAATAAGTTGCTGGAGTAGCCCAGGGGGAAAGAACTTGTTTCCCATAGGGGAAGCATTGTAGAAACATGCATTGGGAGATTAAATAATTTCCTAATAGATTTCCAAGAGGCAATCGTATCTTTAATGAGAAGATGTTTTTTTAACTTCAGAAGGTATATGAGGGAGTTTGAAGTGCAGGAGGCCAGAAAGAGATAGAGGAGAAACAAGTTGAGAATCTAAAGAGATAGAAGAGAAATGAGAAGATCCTTGGAGCCAGTCTTTGGCGTGGCGGAACAATGCTGCTAGGTTATATAGGCGTATATCAGGTAATTGTAAGCCTCCATTATTTTTTGGAAGGCAAAGTTTATCCCAAGCAATTCTGGCTTTTTTACCATTCCACAGAAATTTTATAAATAAAGAGCGTAGACGAGAAATATCAGTATGGTGGAGTAGCAGAGGTATTGTTTGGATAGGATAAAGTAGTTTAGGAAATTACATCATGTTTAATAAATGAGCTTTGCCTGCCAAGGAAAGGGGTAGAGAGTTCCATTTTTCTAATTCTTTAGTAATTTTAGAGGTTTATAGTTTAGTTTATAGAGTGCGATAGGAGAACGACCTATATGGACCCCCAAATACATTATATATGATTTAGCTATTTCTACAGGCATATCTTCAGAAGTATAATCTGGAGAGCCCCTATGTAACGGAAGTAATTGACATTTTGAGATATTAATTTTGTATCCGGAAAAAGAGCCAAAGTATGTCAGGGAATCCAAGATATTATGTAAATGGGATTTGGGAGAACGTAAGAATAAAAGCATGTCATCTGCAAAACAGGTTACCTTTATCTCTTTTTTTTTCCACTGTAATACCATCATATGTATTAGAGGAAATGAGAAAACGGGCCAACGGTTCTAGGGCGATATTAAAAAGTAAGGGAGAGAGAGGGCAACCCTGTCATGTGCCCTTTTGTAGGGAGAAACTAGAGGAAAGAAATCCGGGAGTATGAATTTTCGCTTTAGGTTTGTCATAGATAGTATTGATGTATTCCTTAAAAAAGGGCCTGGCCTGTGATACCCACTCTATCGATCACCATTTCCAACCATCTCCAGTCAATGTTATCGAAAGCCTTTTTGGCATCAATAGAAAATAAAGCAGGGAAAGATGGAGCTAGATTGCGGCCAGAGATTGCGTCCTGTACAGGTAATACCGTTCGTATGTTAGTAACAGCTGCACGTTTTTTCATGAAGCCCACCTGATGTTCACCAATAATTTTATGTAAGATAGTGGATAATCTGTCGTTAAATCTGTGTTATCTGACCAGTAGTACAAGTCCCAGGCCTCTGTCTCTGGGTGGAGCTTACTAATGAAAGTTTTCCCACATAGTCCAGCGTTATCAGTAGAGAGCATCTAAACTTCCAATCTGTGCTCTACTGTAGATCAGTCCCTCTTCCTCTCTTTGTAGGTGGTAACTGTCCTGAAGTTAAAGATTCTTGACATAAGCAAGGATGTTTCCTATTTATCTGGTTTCCCCCAAGTCTAGGTCTAGCAGCACTTAGCTACTGGTGTGAGTCCCTCAATAAAACAGGTGTTGTTCTTCTCTAGCCAAACCACAACTGAACTATCCAGGAACTGTGTGAGAGTGTGTTGTAAAGAGTGTAAACACAGGCTAAACCTTTTCACATCTACTGCCGCTGTGCACTAGGGGAGTGAGACATCTAGTGGCTGGAGTAGGGAACAGCAACTATCTGCACTAGCTGTGTACTTTAGTAACCTAGTTTTACCTGGGTGTGTAAAGACCAGAAGAACCACCCATAGTGGGACACTACACTATCAGTTTCCAGATCACAAGCAGCAGTCTATACATACCAGCCACGCTGTTATGATCCGGCATCTGGTTCTCCGGCCCTCCAGCCACTGCTGTAACTTCAGGACGCTGAATGATTGACAGCCTACAGTCGGTGCGAGGGCTGGAGAACAGGATACCGGATCACAATCAGCACAGTATGTATAGATTGCTGCTTGTGATCTGAAAACTGACAGCATGGATATATGCATATATGTGCTGTCAGTTTCCAGAGCTGCACAAATGATACAAGGATCATTCATGCAGCCCATTTGCTTGATTTCTCATGCTATATAAAGGCACTGCAAATGAGCAATCCGATCTTGCTGATCAGTGCTCGTTGGCGGCCCCCAAGGCGGAAAAATCACTTAGTGTAAAAGAACCCTTAATTAATTAAACAGTTGGTGAAATTATAAGATTTTTCTGAATTACAGTACATATCATTTGAAAATTATTAGAAATGATTTTCCTCACTATTAAAGAGTAACAGGGTTTACTTACGTCTCTGTGACGCTATCGCCACCTAGGCCCCGCATTTTTGTTGCATTTTTAGGTGTTACTTATATAAATAAAACATGAGTTTGTGTTTACGCATTGCTGCTTTATTGTGTGAGTGCATGATTTAAAGGGGTTATCCAGTGAAAATTTTTTTCTTTCAAATCAACTGGTTTCATAAAGTTATATAGATTTGTAATTTACTTCTATTTAAAAATCTCAAGTCTTCCTATACTTATCAGCTGCTGTATGTCCTGCAGAAAAAGGTTTCCTTTTAGTCTGACACAGTGCACTCTGTTGACATCTCTGTCAGAGACAGGAACTGTCCAGGGCAGGAGAGGTTTTCTATGGGAATTTGCTGCTGCTCTAGACTGTTCCTTTCTCGGATGTCAGCAGAGAGCACTGTGTCAGACTAAAAACAACATTTCTTGCAGGACATACAGCAGCTGATAAGTATGGGAAGACTTGAGATTTTTAAATAGAAGTAAATTACAAATTTATATAACTTTCTGAAACCAGCTGATTTGAAAGAAAAAGATTTTCGCTGGATAACCCCATTAATCGCAGTACTGCATCATTTATGTGAAGATATTGCAGTATTGCGGCACAGACTCCAACATGTGTCAACATAGCTTTTTCAGGTGATGCTTATCAAGCTCACTGGCGGAACTACCGCCGTAGTCTGCTACGAGGCCCCTAGGGTCCGAGGGCCCGAGGTCTGGGCCCCAGAGCTGACTGCCTGCAGCGCCCGGTGTTCGAGCGGGCCTCCTGGGTGTTCAGTGTTCTGGTTGACAGCACAAGAAGCCATAGGCTTCCCGCCCTGTCAATCACTCTTGTGACCGCAAGCAGCGTTTTACTTGCAAGAGTGTCGGCCCCGCCCGATGACCATCTCCCTGGTCGAGTCCCACGCAGCGTCATCACTTAGCTCAGTGTGCGCCACGACAGCTGGGGTTTCCGGTACAGGGAGCACGTCACTCCCTGTACCGGAAGTACCAGCCTCAGTGGTGCACACTGAGCTCAGTGATGGCGCTTCCCGAGACTCGACCAGGGAGCTGCTCATCTGGCGGGGAAGAGAGAAGAAGAGACCCCGCGACCGACGGGGGGAGCGCGTGGTTAGTTGAGTTCTGTTTTGTTTTTGGTTTCTTTATTAGAGGGGGACACTAGGAGCTATATGGGGATGGGGATGCACAAGACTGGGGGCTGCCTATAGGGGGATGCACAAGACTGGGGGCTGCCTATAGGGGGATGCACAAGACTGGGGGCTGCTTATAGGGGGATGGAAAACACTGGGGCTGCCTATAGGGGGATGGACAACACTAGGGTCTACCTATAGGGGGATGGGCAACACTGGGGGATATCTATATGGGGAATGGACAACACTGGGGGATATCTATATGGGGGATGGGAAACATAAGGGGGCTATCTATATGGGGGATGAATAACACAAGGGAGCCATTTGTAAGGGGGACAACAAAGGGGGCAATCTATAAGGAGGACAACACAGAAGAGGCATGTAAAAGGGACATGCAGAGGGACCATCTATGAAGGGGACTAGGGGTAGGGCCGGCCTTGGGGCAGATGGCGCCCTGTGCGAAACTTTCTTTTTGGCGCCCCCCCACCCCCCCTGTTTGATACCCCCGAATATTGACAGACTAAATCTTACAGCCTCCCATCCCTCCAGACATCTCCCACAATAAAACCATAAATGAGATGGGAGGCTGTAGTATTTAGATACGATAGACTAAATCCTACTATAACGGGCGCCACCCCCGACTGTTATATATGTGACCTTTTCATCACTTTTAGAATTTTTTTCTGGGATGTGATTTGGCCTTTTTTGCAATTACACCATTTACCGTGCAAGATCAGGCAGTTTTATAGTTCAGACAATAACTTTAGATATCAGGGTATGCTGGGGTAGTAGTTATGCATTGTTTCAACTGTTAGGGTATGCGCAGGGTAGTAGTTATGCACGGTTTAAAGGGGTTATCCAGCACTTCAAAAACATGGCCACTTTTCCCCCTCTCTTTTCTCCAGTTCAGGTGCGGTTTGCAATTAAGCTCCATTTACTTCAATGGAACTCTGTTTGAAACCTCACCCAATCTGGAGACAAGAGAGGGGGGAAAGTGGCCATGTTTTTGTAGTGCTGGATAACCCCTTTAAGCTATGAGGGTATGCTGGGGGCAGTAGTTATGCACTGTTTCAGCTGTTGGGGCAGTAGTTATGCACTGCTTTAGCTGTTGGGGTATGCTGTGGGTAGTAGTTATGCGATTGCACTGTTTCAGCTGTTGGGGTATGCTGTGGGTAGTAGTTATGCGATTGCACTGTTTCAGCTGTTGGGGTATAATGGGGTAGTAGTTATACACTGTTTTAGCTGTTGGGGTATGCTAGGGCAGTAGTTATGCACTGTTTCAGCTATGAGGGATGCTAGGGGTAGTTATGCACTCTTTCAGCTATGAGGGATGCTAGGGGTAGTTATGCACTGTTTCAGCTATGAGGGATGCTAGGGGTAGTTATGCACTGTTTCAGCTGTCTGGGTATGATGGGCGTAGTAGTTATACACTGTTTCAGCTGTCGGGGTATGATGGTCGTAGTAGTTATACACTGTTTCAGCTGTCGGGGTATGATGGGCGTAGTAGTTATACACTGTTTCAGCTGTCGGGGTATGATGGGCGTAGTAGTTATACACTGTTTCAGCTGTCGGGGTATGATGGGCGTAGTAGTTATACACTGTTTCAGCTGTCGGGGTATGATGGGCGTAGTAGTTATGCATTGCTTTATAACATTACGGACAATTCTCTTTTTAAAACTTTTTATTTTACAAAAAAACTCCAAGAAGGCAAGGAAAGGAGAGATGTCAGTGTCTGTATATACTGTGGCAGTGCATGTATACACAAGTAGATTGCCACAGTATATACAGACTCTGCACTGTCAGAGGGAGAGAAAGAAAAATAAGATAGATAGATAGATAGATAATTAATAGATAGATAGATAATTAATAGATAGATAGGAGATAGATAGATAGGAGATAGATATGAGATAGATAATTAATAGATAGATAGATAGATAGATAGATAGGAGATAGATAGATAGATAGATGATAGGAGATAGATAGATAGATAGATAGATAGATAGATAGATAGATAGGAGATAGGTAGATAGGAGATAGATAGATAGATAGATAGATAGATAGATAGATAGATAGATAGATAGATAGGAGATAGATAGATAGATAGATAATAGAGAGGTAGATGGGAGGGAGGATAAAGAGTTAGACAGAGGGGAGAGAAGAATCATCAGACTTACAGCAGGGGCAGAGCATTCCTGACCCTGCATGAGGAGCAGAGGAGAAGAGAGGAGGCACATGGCTGGGCAGAGGTCACAGGTCAGTAAACTTCCCGGCCAGGAAGCACGGCCTGTGCTACAGAGATTAGCTGCCACACACAGCTGATGACCTGTCCAGCAAACAGTTCAGCAGGCTGCATTGTGGCTAGAAGACTGTCAGTATCCCACCCGCGGTGGGCGCCAAGGGGCGGGGCTTGTCGGCGTGGGGCGGAGCTTACCGGGACGAACCCGGAACATTAATCTGCCAGGTCCCTGGCCCCTCTGTCTTCGGGAGCGCCCCAAACCAACCCCTATGCAAGGAGGGCAGGCGGCCAGCTAGGGGGGCGCTCTGACAGACAGAACATATCTCTGCCAGACCAGTTAGGTGTGCAGCTGATTGTCTGCCAGAGCGCCCCCCAGCTGGCCAGGAGTGATGCGCCCTGTGCAACCGCACAGGTCGCACACCCCTAAGGCCGGCCCTGACTAGGGGGCATTATAAAGGGAACTACACTGGGGGGATGTATACAATAGGACATGCACAGAGGTGGGGCATCTACTATAGTGGACTACACAGAGGGGTCATCTATAAGGGGATTACACAAAGGGGGCCATACACTATAGGGCAGAGATAAGGAACCTTGACTCTCCAGCTATTGCAAAACTATAGCTTTAGCTTTGACTGTCCACACATGATGGGAGTTGTAGTTTTGCAACAGCTGGAGATCTGAGGTTCCCTACCCCTGGTATATAGGATGCACAGAGGTTGTCATTTACTATAAAGGGACTACACAGAGGGGTGCTCTCTACTATAGTAGATGCACAGGGGGCCATCTATATGGGAGACTGAACAAAGGACCATCTATAAGATGTCTGCACAGAGCGGGGCATATACTATAAGGCAGTGCTTCTCAATTCCAGTCCTCAGGCCTCACCAACAGGTCATAGTTTGAGGATTTCCTTAGTATTGCACAGATGATATAATTATACTCAGTGTATCATGTATTATCACAGCTTTTCTTTGAATGGGATATCCTCAAAACATGGCCTGTTGGTGAGGCCTAAATACCGGAATTGAGAAGCACTGCTATAAGGGAGAGATAGATATATACTATATATATATATATATATATATATATATACACACACATACTACGTAAGAGCTACCCACTGAAAAAGGGCTTAAAGAGGACGATACAGATGTGCAGTTACACCCCCTGATCAAGCTCAATTAAAAAAAAGTGCATTTTTGAAAAGCGCATAAGCCGCATATGCTTATTGCAGTGTTTTTTTTATCCATTGTCTCTGCAGTTGGGAAACGTAACTCTGCCTTTTTGTCTTTAATCAAAATTATTTGTCTTCCAGGTTAACTTCCTCAGCTATATCCATATTGCCACCATGGCTCTCCCTCATCTTACTAAGTCAAAAGGCTCTGTTATTGTGCTATCTTCTCTCACAGGTAATAGAGCCAGGGCAAAGTATTTGCCTCTTTTCTAATTTCCCTTTTGCCAGTGTTTTATTTTTTATTGTAAATTGAATACAATATATTTTCTGGCATTTTTTATATTTGTGGCATTTGTATTTAAAAATCATCTATTCAAAGAGACTTTGGGGCAGTAAGTTGTATTTATGATTCCTAGATGGAATTGTGCAAATAGAAATGTCCACAAATGGGTTTATATGACAGACAGTCATCAGGGCTGACCTACTGGAGCTCAGCAAGTAAGACATGGGACAACCTGGTAGCATCCTATCATCAAAAGAATGTCTACACCCCCAATGCCAGACTGTTGGAAACTATTAGCAGGTTTGATGACTCTAACCTGCTGATACGTCCATTTTTGTGCATCAAGCACTGAGGATGAAAGTAAGTCTCCTAGGGTGCCGTTACACAGAGAGATTTATGTTACAGATTTTTGAAGCCAAAGCCAGGAGCAGACTATAAACAGAGAACAGGTCATGAAGGAAAGATTGAGATTTCTCCTCTTTTCAACTCCATTCCTGGCTTTGGTTTAAAGAGGAGGTACATCCAGGAGGAGAGGTTTTCTATAGGGATTCCCATAGAAAGCTGCTCCTACTATGGAGAGTTCCTGGCTCGGCCAGGGATGTCAGCAGAGAGCACAGTGTCAGACTGAAAATAAGACATTTCCTGCAGGACATACAGCAGCTGATACGCATGGGAAGACTTGAAATTTTCAAATAGAAGTAAATTACAAATCTAATTTTCTGACACCAGTTGATTTGAAAGAAAAAGATTTTTGCTGGACAACCCCTTTAAGAGGCTTTAAGATGTCACTTTTTCTGTGCTCCAGCTACCAATATGTTCTTCAACAACTGTGTAAATTTATATGTCCCTCCAGGTAAAATTTCAACACCATACACCACATCATATAGTGCAACAAAATTTGCCCTGGATGGTTTCTTTGGATCACTGCGACATGAGCTAGCCATGCAAGGGATTCCTGTCTCCATCACATTGTGTATCTTAGGACTAATTGATACCCAGTCAGCCATGGAGAAAGTAAAGTAAGACATTACGTGGATAATTTATTCTGTAAGGTCAAAATGATTGTATTTCATTGATGAAGACATGCTATAATTTATCTTTTTAATCACGCTGTTGTGGTGATCATACTCTTTTCAGCTCCCAATGCGGAAAAACTGGCCTCACTGTTTTAGATTCTAATCAATGTATTTGGGGTATTTTTTACATCTGATACAAAAAATGACAGCAGGTAAAAATTATTGTATATGTTTGCAAAATGGTATATTACAAACACAGACCCATGACTTAAAGCGGTGTTCTCATCTGTAAAAAAAATATATATATATATTTTATAGTTATAGATAATGCAAAACTAAGCTATTTTGCCAATCCTTTTTATTAGCAAAAGTTTAGCTTAGTTTAGCATTTTGACCCTCTTCTCTTACTATAGAGTTGATAGCCTATTGCCTAGCATTGGTGTTAAGTGCTTAAAGGGGTTATCCAGCGCTACAAAAACATGGCCACTTTCTTCCAGAGACAACTACACTCTTGTCTCCAGCTTGGGCGGGGTTTTTCTGCTTAGTTCCATTGAAGTGAATGGAGCTTAATTGCAAACTGCACCTGAACTGGAGACAAGAGTTGTGTTGTCTCTGAAAGAAATTGGCCATGTTTTGTAGCACTGGATAACCCCTTAAAGTGCGCATTTCTTGGGTAAAGCATTTTTCCAGTAATGAACCCCATTAAAATCGGTGGGAGACTCGAGCATTTAAAAATGTGCCCCCTGCTCGGCAGAGTGGAGGGTGCCTGGTTCACGTGTTGCAGTTTTTCATTCTAATTTTTGTAGATATACATAAATTCGAAATAGTATTTGAACAGTTTTGGAGCTCCTGGCATCATAACCAATGATAATGCTGGAAATTTAGAAATATTTTAAGGCTATAGTCACACATAGTATTTCCGTCAGTCTTTTGGTCATTCAGGAGTGGAACTGACAGGACAAAATTATAATAGAAAGATTTGCACAGTTTCTGTTTTTTTCCCACACTTGGTTTTGATTGAAAATAGACTGACGGAAATACTATGTGGGAATATGGCTTAATATTCACCCTACTGTACTGGGACACTGGGTCAATCGAGTAGCCCGAGCATCCAACTCAATACTACCTAGGATCCCCATCACCATTAGAGCTCTGCTATGTGAGGCCAAACCATTATATCACTCGGGTGGTCAGAGCCTGATAAGTATGTTTTTACTTTTTCTCCCTGTCTCCCTCTAATTTCCACATTTCTCCAGAGCTTAGATTGTCCCTGGTGACATGTGTAATGTAAGAGGGTTACATAATTTGTGTAGTGCTGTAATTCTACTGACATAAAAAGTAAAGATAACATGTCAGTTTTACTACAGTGAACGATGTAGAAAGGACCCCTCTGTTTGAAATATTGCCTGACAAACATATATATATATATATATATATATATATATATATATATATATATAATATTTTATTCTCTGCATGTTCTTCATGGAAAAATCAAGGGTGTAACTACAAAGTGCAACTTGTCCTGCAAAAAGGTTTTGGCTTTTTAAAGGTAATAAGAAGAAAACATAGTTTCAACATCCAAATTTGACTCAAATACACAACAGGAACAACTTGACATAAAAAAGCTTTTAGCAGTAATTAGAGATGAGCGAATCAGACAAAAACTTCGCTTCAGCAGTTTGAGAATTTTTGTCCTAAAATTTGAGAATTGGCAAAGCAAATCTTAACAAACTGCACCAAAAGAGCTAAACAATTATTTAGCTGTTACAGTGCAGTTACAATGCAGAGCTCACCTGACCGTGTTCCCCTGGTGTCCTTTTCTTCTCTTCGCCATCTTCAGCTGCCTCCAGCCCACTCAGGATAGCCACTCCTGCTATTTTTTGTGTCTCTCTCTCAGCATATTTTCTTTCTTGTAAATGAAAAATAACAAAATTAGAATGAAAATTTGCTGTTTTAAGTAGATATATAGTGAAAAAGCTGGTGGTATAATGCATTAGAAGCGATCCCCACATTATACCACCTCTTTAGTATATATTTACTCAAAACAGCATATTTTCATTCTAATTTTGCTATTTTTGGTTAAAAAAGCAAAACAAATAAAAATGTCTTTTTTTTTTTTTTACAAATTTAAAAACAAACAAGTAATCAAACTACTGTACATTCTATCTCGAAAGAGACAGCCACCTAGCAATAGCTGACAGGTACAGGTAATTACCTCCCTTCATGTTCACACAACATAAGGGATGATCTTAACCTGCCGAGGTTCGGGTTCGTACGAACCCGGACTCTCGGCAATGATTCCCGCTGTCTGGCCGCTCTGTGCAGCGGGTGGATACAGCGGGAGGACCGCCTGGAGAACCGGGATACAGCCACAGCCATAGGCTGTATCCCAGTTTTCCAGGCCGTCTTTCCGCTGTATCCACCCGCTGCACAGAGGTTTAAGACAGCGGAAATCATTGCCGAGAGTCCGGGTTCGTACGAACCCGAACCTCGGCAGGTTCGGACCATCCCTACACAACATCCAAATAAAAAGGCATCCGCTTTTTGTTTAAAAAAAGATGTCTGTTGTTGCTTCATTTTAAGTGTCTTTAATAAGTGCATTGAAGTCTATGCAATAACGGACGTCTTTTTCGCACATTGTATTAAATGACGACCGCCTCAAAAGACATCAGTCATCCAATACAATGTGCGGAAAAGATGTCCATTATTCCATAGACTTCAATGCATTTTATTAAAGACACTTAAAATGATGCAATAAAAGACGTCTTTTTAAAACAAAAAACGGATGCCTTTTTCCTTTTTTGGACAGTGTGTTAACATAGCCAAAATGTTATTTGAAATGTGACTGAATGCATTGCTGCGCCTGCCATCAATTTTGATTGGGAAAGTACTCACCCTGAATTTTTTAATTTAATTTTGAATTAGCTAGTGAAGGAGCTCAGTCCAAGATTGTTTAACCCTTAGAGCAGTGATTTTCAACCAGTGTGCCTGTGCCGCGACACATGGTCGGGTGTGCCTCGGGGAAAGTCCCCCAAACTATGGTGCCCCTGTGTTTTGTTTCCCGGCAATGCGCAGCGATCGGTGGTGGATTAGAATGTGGGCGGTTGCATGGTGCGCTGCGGCGGCCCGTGATGCACGCATCCAATCAACGTTTGCGCTACGGCCTGCCGCAGCGCACCACGCTCCCGGTCTCCGCTGATTGGAGGGCCCTACGGGCGGCCAATAGGTGAAGTGGACAGCAGCGGCGACCATCTCGGAGGAGGTGAGGAGCAAGGGGGGGGAGAGAAACCTGGGGATGGGGGAGAGAAACAGTGGAGAGAAGCAGGGGGAGAGAAGTTTGGTGGAGAGAAACAGGGGGGAGAGAAGTATGGTGGAGAGAAGAACAGGAGAGAAGCAGGGGGGAGAAGTATGGTGGAGAGAAGCACAGGAGAGAAGCATGGGGGAGAGAAGCAGGGGGGAAAAGTATGGTGAAGAGAAGCACAGGAGAGAAGCAGGGGGGAGAAGTATGGTGGAGAGAAGCAGGGGGGAGAAGTATGGTGGAGAGAAGCAGGGGGGAGAAGCATGGGGGAGAGAAGCACAGGAGAGAAGCAGGGGGGAGAAGTATGGTGGAGAGAAGCACCGAAGAGAAGCAGTGGGGAGAAGTATGGTGGAGAGAAGCACAAGAGAGAAGTAGGGGGGAGAAGTATGGTGGAGAGAAGCACAGGGGGGGGAGAAGAAAACAGGCCCAGGTTTCACACTGAGTGAGTATAAATACATTTAGAATCTATATTATTAACTATATGTATAATATGTACTGTTTTAGTGTCATTTTGTGCCATTTTGGTTGGTGGTGTGCCCCTGGATTTTTTAAGTATAAAAAGTATGCCGCGGCTCAAAAAAGGTTGAAAATCACTGCCTTAGGGCACACGGACAGTTTTCATTCTTGCGCTTTCCTTTTTTCCTCCTTGTGTATATAAGGCCATAGTGCGTGCATTTTTTCACCTAGAGACCCAGATGAGCCCTTATTTTTTGCACCACTAATTGTACTTTGCAATGGCAGACATAACTTATGTCTAAAATATGCTGTGAAACCAGAAAAAAATTGTGTGGTGAAATAAAAAAACACATTTTGTTTTTATGCTGTTCGCCCTAGGGTAAAACTGACATCTTATATATGTTCCTCAAGTCAGTACGATTACGACAATATGTAACTTGTATAACTTTTATTTTATTTGATGGCTTTTAAAAAATTAAAACCCTTTAAAAAAAAAATATATATATATATATATGTTCCTTAAAATTGCTCTATTACCATGCTTATAGCACTTTTATCCTTTGGTCTATGGGGCTATGTGCGGTGTCATTTTTTGCACCATGATGTGTTCTTTCTATCGGTACCTTGTTTGCATATATGCAACATTTTCATCGCTTTTTATTACAATTTTTCTAGATTTGATGTGACCAAAAATTTGCAGTTTTGCACTTTGGAATTTTTTTGCGCTTATGCTCTTTACCAAGATCAGGAATATGATAATTTAATAGTTGAGGTGATTACACACGCGGCGATACTAAACATGTTTATTTATTTATTTTCATTTTCTTTTTTTTTTTACACACATACTAGAAGTCCCCCTGGGGGACTTCTGGTACAGCCACATTGATCTCTCATAGAGATCTATACAGTATAGATCCATGGGATCAGTGTTCTATTGCTTTCGGCTGAAGCGCAGATCCCGGCCTGGACCAGATGTGAAGATCTATCCTCTGTGATCGCGTCGCGCGGGGGAGGGCGCGGCAATCCCCTGACTAGATCACTAGATCACTAGATGATGGGGGACAGCAAGCATTTAGATGCTTAATTAGCGGACATGGCGATTGGATTGTGCGCTCTAATAGCTGCGGTATCGGGCTGCATATAGCACCCAGGATCGCGGCGGTTCAGAGAAGGGTTGCCGCGCGACTCCCCTTTGAACTCCACTAACTAGCCAACTAGGGACTAGTATGCCTCAACTAGAATGTTTCAATTAGTCATAGATTTTAGGTAAGAATTACTTGTACATCACCGAGCAGATCAAGGGGGGCAACAGGTTCCCTTTAAGAACAAATGGAATAGACTCATACGTACTGTTATTAAATAGCCGTTGATCAATGCATTGTAAGGTCAAAGGAAAGAACCAGTATTACCCTTACCACTTTCAAAAGAGAGAGGAATAATTGAGACAACTTGTTACAAAGGGGTTAGTCCTTCTAGGTGAACAAAGATGGCGGTTGTTGTGAAAGAAATGGGAAATTCCACAAATTAGTATAGTAAACATACAAGTTCAAAGGAAGTAATAGCCAGCTTACCTCTGTAAATATTTCAGTGTATTTAGAGGGGAGTGCACAAGTGCATCGTTTGCCAGCAGGGATCCACTGGTCCCCACATTCCAAAATCCATAAAACAAAAACTTTTTTTACATATCAAAAGATGAGTTAAAAATCCATGTTGGAGAAGAACAGACCATTTTGTTTCCCGCAGGTGCACTTAATCATGGTCCATAAAGTGCGGGTGCCGAAAGGAAGAGGTGATGAGTGGAATTGATAACAGAAGACATGGGCAAAAATGGAAAAAAAAAATGCACAAAAATAATGTAAATATTTTTAATAAATACTAAACATTAGTACAAGCTACAAAGGTAGAAAATGCAAAAAATACATAGTGAATACAAAACTTCAAACAGCATACATGAAACATAGGAGATACAATAAGAATAAAAAAAATACACTGAGGCTATGTTCACACAATGTTTTTTCAATGGCTGTTATTTGATACTCAAAACACGGCCATTATTTTTAGTATTAAAGGGGTTATCCAGCGCTACAAAAAACATGGCCACTTTCCCCCTACTGTTGTCTCCAGTTTGGTTGGGGTTTTGAAACTCAGTTCCATTGAAGTAAATGGAGCTTAATTGCAAACCGTGCCTGAACTGGAGACAACAGTAGGGGGAAAAGTGGCCATGTTTTTGTAGCGCTGGATAACCCCTTTAAATACATTTTTGGTGGACTGGGACACTTACACAGCTCAGTGGAGCTTCTTGGACATTTATACGGTACAGAAAGGGAAATTTTATGAGACAATTTCAACTGATACTGTGGCACTAGTAAGTGTTTTATACATGTACTATTATCTGTGTTGGGCTATGTTCACACAACGTCAAAAATAGAGAAAAGGCGGTTGATTTTCATATTTAAAAAGTGTCGGTTATTGCCGCGATTTAACTGAATGCAATGGCAATGGATTGAAGTCAATGGGAAGATGGACGACCTATGCACACAATGTATTGAATAACGGATGGTAATGCCGCGGATGTCAAAATAATGAACATGATCATTTTTTTTTCGGACGGCTTTTGCAAACAGCGGACGTTTTTTATTAGTTGTTCACACATAATTTTCCTTTTTGTCACTGTTCTTTCTCTGTTTTTACTGTTAAATTCAATGGACTTTCCAATTAAAGGGGCTATCCAGCACTACAAAAACATGGCCACTTCCCCCTACTATTGTCTCCAGATTGGGTGGGGTTTTGAAACTCAGTTCCATTTAAGTAAATGGAGCTTAATTGCAAACTGCACCTGAACCGGAGACAACAGTAGGGGGAAAAGTGGCCATGTTTTTGTAGCGCTGGATAACCCCTTTAAAGACACACCCAAAGGCCAACTAGTAACCCCAAACTAGAATAATGTACCAACAGCCGTCATTGCAGGGGAGGCCAGACAGCTAAATGACGTCCGTTATTTTAGACTCAAAATAACAGATGTAATTTTAAACAGAGCTGAAAAGACGTGTGAACATAACCTGAGGGTGTCTGCAGTCTATTTGGTTAAAATGAGCTCACAGACTCCCTTTAAGTTCTAGGATCATACTAAATGATTAAAAACAATCTGTATGTTATTTCATTTTATTTTAAATGAAACTTTATAAATGGTGCAGCATTACTGAACAGATAAAATGTTTTTGTAGGAAAATATACAAGAATATGGACACATAAATACTGTAGATATTGGTTGCCATCTAATCTACCAGTGTGAATTGATCCAAAAACTATGTTTCTAAGCAAAGTCACCAAGATAAAGGCAACCTCATTCCTGTAGTCCTCTCACCACTTTCTTGTTGAATCAGAACAAGAACCACTTTCTTGTTTCCCAGAATGCAATGGTTCAGCTCAGATCACAGAACTCCCACCTTCCCACAGTTTCCTGCCCTGACCTGTTGCAGAACATCTCAGTACACAGTAGAGGTGAAAGGACCTGAGGCACCTTGGCTAATATTGATTGTGAATTATAAAGGAGAGTCCTTGATTGTTGAATGGTTCAAGGACAGATTCTTTGTATTCTCGGAGACCTTTCTTATTCTTATTTTATTTCTTTTAACAGAGATAAAATTGCTATGCCTGCATATCCTGCCCGTGATGCAGCCTTAGCAGTGGTGTCAGCTGGGACAAGCCGCATAGAGGAGATGTACTATCCATGGTATGTAAGACCACTCTGCTTCATCAGAGAATGGTTTCCACAAGCCAGAGACTCGTTAATACAGAAGTCATACCAGTACAAACCAAACCAAACAATGGCATAGTCCTGATGGCAAATCACTAAGGACTTGCATATTCAACATTTCATGAGAAAAAGAAATAACGTATTGCTCAATTTGGACCAAAAATGAAAGGATCAATTCAATAAAGTAGCTGTACAAAATATAGCTTGTCAGCATCATTTGTCCAAAATATAAGTCACGATAGATATGTAAAGAAAAAAATAAATAAAAACGATGCATTCTGCAGCTCACCACGACTTTATATGACACTTAGGTTTAATGCTTTTTCGCCTGGCAAATGAGGCGCAAATGCCTAGGGGGAGGGGAGGTGCCGAAGACACAAGACCAGGAGCAGTAAGTGCCATCACCTCACAGAAGAACAGAACACCCATCATTTTGGTCTTCTCTCTACAGTAAGCAGCCATCTGTATAGGCAATCTGTACAGCAACCAGGGGATACAGCAACCAGGGGGTTCTGTGGCACTGATCTGCATTTTTCCTGCTATTTATGGCTGGACAAGTGAGTGGTGAGAAATGAACAGTGTATTACACAAGGTGGTGGCTACAGAAAGGACACAGAACTTGTTTCTCAGAATTGTGTAGTGTATCCTGCAAGATGGTGGTTGTGGGAGAGGGACCTAGCTTAAGGAAGGCCTTGCAGAATATCCCCTCTGTCTGCTCACAACCTGTATTCTTTTCTCTGTCACCTAATCAATCTCTCTATCAATCTCTCTAGCTGTGGGGGAAACCAAAATAACTCCTTAGGCTAGGTTCACACTGCGTTTTCAGCATCCGTTTAACGCATCCATTTTTTGCAAAAAACGCATGAAAACGGATTGCAAAAAACGGATTCATTTGTGTGCATCCGTTTTTCCATTGACTTCCATTATAAAAAAAAAGGGATCCGTTTTTTTTGGCGGACCAAAACGGACCAAAAAACGTTGCTGACCCTATTTTTCTGGACGTTAAAAAAAACGGATCCGTTAAACGGATGCTGAAAACGCAGTGTGAACCTAGCCTAACTACTGAAAAAAAACCTTTAATACATTGACCACTAGAAGTCTCACTTTCATGCAGACTGCTTCCACTGACTATTGTTTGGGGCATTTCACCCTTCACAGCAGAGAGACCAGGGTTGAACAAAGGAAATGGTGGTATGGCTTGGGTATTATTGTGCAGGAAAGCCTTAACCGGGTGCAGACAAGCTGAGACAGTTTGCCTACTGCAAAGGGTGGAAACGGTGCTCTTTTAACATCCATTAAGTTCTTGGCAACTGTCTCTTGTGTAAATACTTGTATTCTTCATATGTACACAGTGCTGCCTCCTGCATATAATCCACCTTCTCTTAGTCATCATCAGAAGTTTACTGCTTACACCACAGCTGCTTTTGTGATGCAATCCTTGTCTTTCTGGCATCCTCTCTGCTGCGTTTTTTTTTTTTCTGTTGACAAAAACTCAAAGTAATTTCTCTAGCCATAACTATGCCATGGTATGACAGAGAGAAGAAGGGCTTGTGAGTAGATGTTCTTCTGCTATTGGCCACAGAGGTATGAGAAAGAATTTTAGGTCAAGAATTGTACAATGTAGAAAAATGTTAAAGAGTCAAAGAGATTTTTCCAAATTCATAAAAAGTTCCTCTCTCCCTCCTACCTGTTGATTGACACCTGGAAGCTGAGTCTCAAGCAGGGTGAGGTATAGGAAGGGGGAGTAAGGAGATGTTACAGCTTACTGCACTTCAGGAACTCAGAAAAGCCCTTTCGACTCTTTGTACTATAGAATAGAAGCATTTTCCTACATTCTGGAAGCACAGACAGATATATCAAGGACATTATTTGCCTTCTTGACCTAACAGGTATTTAACAGTGTCAGCAGTTTGAACTGGGAATAACAGCTGACAGATTCCTTTAACCCCTTCAGGACCGGGCTAATTTTCGTTTTTGCGTTTTTGTTTTTTCCTCCTTGTGCTTAATAGGCCATAGCAGTTGCATTTTTACACCTACAGATCCACATGAGCCCTTATTTTTTGCATCACTAATTGTACTTTGCAATGACAGGCTGAATTTTTGCATAAAATATGCTGCGAAACCAGAAAAAAATTATATGTGCGGTGAAATTGAGAAAAAAAAAGAACACAATTCTTTTTCTTTGAGGGGGCTTGGTTTTTACACTGTGTGTCCTATGGAAAAACTGATATGTTATATATGTTCCTCAAGTCGTTACGAATACAACAATATGTAACATATATAACTTTTATTTTATCTTGTAAAAAATGGCTTGTAAAAAATTTGAACCATTGTTAGCAAATATACGTTCCTTAAAATCGCTCTATTCCCAGGCTTATAGCGCTTTTATCCTTTGGTCTATGGGGCTGTGTGAGGTGTCATTTTTTGCGCCATGGTGTGTTCTTTCTATCGGTACTTTGATTGCGCATATGCAACTTTTTGCTCGCATTTTATTACAATTTTTCTGGATTTGATGCGACCAAAAATTGCGCAATTTTGCACTTTGGGATTTTTTGGCGCTTACGCCATTTACCGTACGAGATCAGGAATGTGATAAATTAATATTTGGGGCGATTACGCACGCGGCGATACCAAACATGTAGGCCTTGGAAGAATAAAAGCGCTATGGCTCTTAGAAGGTGGGGAGGAACATTGCATTAATTTGACCCGCAGTTTTGTGCATCAAAGGGCTCTGTCCTGAAGGGGTTAAGGAAAGTAAGACAAATTCCTAATGTACATTAATTATGGTAAATGCACATATACTGCTATTTTGCTTAATTTAGTTGATCAGAGAGGCTTCAAAACCGTAACGTCACGAATAAGGTGTAGTTCCTATGGAGTGTCCAGCAGGGGGCGCACTATATGTATAAGTCTATGAAACTGTATTGTCTATGGAAGTCTACGTAATGTAATATGGTATAATGTACACTATGCCTTATTGATGCAGTACGTTTATGGAATAATTTGGGGGGCAAGGATACTTGTTCCCCAAATGGAGGGCACCAAGCAGGGAGGGAAAGAGGTGCCGGTGCATCTACCTCCCCCCTCCTTCCCTCCCTGCTCGGTGCAGTGGGACAGATACACACAACTACTCGTCCCATCATCTGCTCATACTATGAGCAGATGATGGGGGAGTAGTACCAGGGAGATCCCCATCACCAAGACTGCTCCCAGCCGACATCCCCCAGCCAGCACCCACCCAACTTTCCATAAGTAATAACATATTAAAAAATATGTTTGGCTGGACTTCTCCTTTAATAATAGCAGCAAGAGCACTACAATTACCTTGTCACCACTCTGAAATACAACTGGGCAGGTTTTTTAAAAATATTTTCAACATACAGGAGTACATTAGGAGCAGCCATGTACTGCCACAAGGAGAATTGTAATAGTATCAGGAAAGCAACGTGACGCTGTGTGCCCTCCAAAAAATGGACAGAAGCAATTTTTCAGGTGTAAAAGATGTCTTGTTCTCCAGGGTCTGTAGCAAGAAGGAAGAACCAGTCAGCAGCATATTTGAGCAGGATGCAGTTGGATTATGTGCAGGAATGGGAACATATGAATCGATGACCAGCAAATTTTATTTTTATGAGGTGATCACTGTCTACTGCCTGACCCCCAGGAGATTAAGTGGTGATGCTGTTCATCCCCACTTACTCTTTTACTTGATGGGCAAGGTGCAGCGTGCTCAGCCCTGAGGATGGGGCGGGGTGGGGGAAGAGTGGGGACAGCAGGCAGCAATCTATACAGATTGCTGCTTAGATTCTGCCGCCAAAAGAGTTAAGTGGTTGTGCAGACAGGGCAGCCTAAGGGCCCTATTACACGGGACGATTATCGTGCGATCGTTAAATCGTTCGAATTTAAACCATAATCGTTCTGTGCAATTGCAGGCAACGATCGAAAAATCGTTCGTATGTCTTTGATCCGAACCTAAAATTATCGTTAATCGTTCGCTCTAATTCCGCGTTCGTTGGCTCAAGTTCCGCATTTTTCACTAATCGTTCAGTGTAATAGCACATTGTTCATTGTGTTTCTGGGATCAGAAGGAATAAACAATCATAGTAACGATCGCAATAACGATCATAGTAACGACTATTGTTCTGTGTAATATGGTGAACAATTTCAGGTTAATGATAAACAATCTCGTTTGTGATCGTTTATCGTTAGTCGTTAATCGTTAAAAATCGCTCAGTGTAATAGGACCCTAAGCAGGGAGGGGCCTGCTCAGCCGTAGGAGGCTTTTGCCCTGAGCACAGTGGCGTAGCTATAGGGGTCGCCGGGGTCGCCATGGCGACCGGGCCCCTACGCTAGGGGGGCCCGCACGGCCCCCCTTGCCACTTGTGACAGTGTCACTTTAAGCATCCCGAGAAGCTGCGGCCGCGCAGCTTCCCGGGATGCACTGATCGCTTTGATGTTCCGCCCGCACATTGAGCGGGCGGAACATTGAAGCGATCAGAATACAGGAGAAGGACCTGTCAGCGTCCTCCTCCTGTATTCCCTCCCATAGGCTGCCGGCACTTCATACCAGCAGCCTATGGGACCGTGACCTCTCCGGCAGGCGTGAGGATGTGACGTCATCACGTCTGCCGGAAGTCCCGTCCCTGCGGCTCGCAAGATGGAGCCCGAAGAGGAGGAGGAGAGCTGCTGCCTGCACAGCGCCGATTAGGTGAGTAGGATGTTTGTTTTTTTTAGGGGCACCTCTGGGGGAATTATTAGTATATGGGGGCACCTCTGAGGGCATTATTAGTTCTTGGGGGCACCTCTGGGGGCATTATTATTGTATGGGGGCACCTCTGAGGGCATTATTAGTTCTTGGGGGCACCTCTGGGGGCATTATTATTGTATGGGGGCACCTCTGGGGGCATTATTAGTTCTTGGGGGCACCTCTGGGGGCATTATTATTGTATGGGGGCACCTCTGGGGGCATTATTAGTTCATGGGGGCAACTCTGTGGGCGTTATTAGTTCATGGGGGCCACCGCTGGGGGCATTATTAGCTCATGGGGGCACCTTTGGGGGCATTATTAGCTCATGGGGGCACCTCTGGGGCATTATTAGTTGATGGGGGCACCTCTGGGGGCATTATTAGCTCATGGGGGCACCTCTGGGGGCATTATTAGTATATGGGGGCACCTCTGAGGGCATTATTAGTTCTTGGGGGCACCTCTGGGGGCATTATTATTGTATGGGGGCACCTCTGAGGGCATTATTAGTTCTTGGGGGCACCTCTGGGGGCATTATTATTGTATGGGGGCACCTCTGGGGGCATTATTAGTTCTTGGGGGCACCTCTGGGGGCACTATTAGCTTATGTGGGCACCTCTGGGGGCATCATTATTGTATGGGGGCACCTCTGGGGGCATTATTAGTATATGGGGGCACCTCTGGGGGCATTATTATTGTATGGGGGCACCTCTGGGGGCATTATTAGTTCATGGGGGCAACTCTGTGGGCGTTATTAGTTCATGGGGGCCACCTCTGGGGGCATTATTAGCTCATGGGGGCACCTTTGGGGGCATTATTAGCTCATGGGGGCACCTCTGGGGCATTATTAGTTGATGGGGGCACCTCTGGGGGCATTATTAGCTCATGGGGGCACCTCTGGGGGCATTATTAGTATATGGGGGCACCTCTGGGGGCATTATTAGTTCATGAGGGCACCTCTGGGGGCACTATTAGCTCATGGGGGCACCTCTGGGGGCATTATTAGTTCATGGGGGCACCTCTGGGGGCACAATTAGCTCATGGGGGCACCTCTGGGGGCGTTATTAGTTCATAGGGGCCAACTCTGGGGGCATTATTAGTTCATGAGGGCACCTCTGGGGGCATTATTAGTTCATGGGGGCACCTCTGGGGCATTTTTAGCTCATGGGGGCCACCTCTGGGGGCATTATTAGCTAATGGGGGCACCTCTGAGGGCATTATTAGCTCATGGGGGCACCTCTGGGGGCATTATTAGTTCATGGGGGCACCTCTGGGGGCATTATTAGTTCATGGGGGCACCTCTGGGGGCATTATTAGTCCATGGGGGCACCTCTGGGGGCATTATTAGCTCATGAGGGCACCTCTGGGGCCATTATTTGTTCATGGGGGCACCTCTGGGGGCATAATTAGCTTATGAGGGCACCTCTGGGGGCATTATTATTGTATGGGGGCACCTCTGGGGGCATTATTAGTTCATGGGGGCACCTCTGGGGCATTTTTAGCTCATGGGGGCCACCTCTGGGGGCATTATTAGCTAATGGGGGCACCTCTGAGGGCATTATTAGCTCATGGGGGCACCTCTGGGGGCATTATTAGCTCATGGGGGCACCTCTGGGGCATTATTAGTTGATGGGGGCACCTCTGGGGGCATTATTAGCTCATGGGGGCACCTCTGGGGGCATTATTAGTATATGGGGGCACCTCTGAGGGCATTATTAGTTCTTGGGGGCACCTCTGGGGGCATTATTATTGTATGGGGGCACCTCTGAGGGCATTATTAGTTCTTGGGGGCACCTCTGGGGGCATTATTATTGTATGGGGGCACCTCTGGGGGCATTATTAGTTCTTGGGGGCACCTCTGGGGGCACTATTAGCTTATGTGGGCACCTCTGGGGGCATCATTATTGTATGGGGGCACCTCTGGGGGCATTATTAGTTCATGGGGGCACCTCTGGGGCATTTTTAGCTCATGGGGGCCACCTCTGGGGGCATTATTAGCTAATGGGGGCACCTCTGAGGGCATTATTAGCTCATGGGGGCACCTCTGGGGGCATTATTAGTTCATGGGGGCACCTCTGGGGGCATTATTAGTTCATGGGGGCACCTCTGGGGGCATTATTAGCTCATGAGGGCACCTCTGGGGGCATTATTATTGTATGGGGGCACCTCTGGGGGCATTATTAGCTCATGGGGGCACAGCAGGGAATCCTACATACAGGGGGCATCCCACATTCCTACTCACTTTACTGCACATTACACCAAACAGTGCAGTTACTATGGGAGCCTACAGGAGGGAGGAAGGGAAGGAAGGTGCTAGAAATGTGCGGAGCCTAAATTGTTTGTCTCGCAGGTTCTAAGGGGATGAAACGTATCTGGAAGGAATCATCTTGGAGGACTGGGCCGGATGAAGAGGAAAAGGGAAAGTGACGCCTCAGATCAAAGAAGACATCACCGGTGAGTCACTGTATGACGGTTTTCTTATTTTGTAGAACATCATTTAGTAGGGGTGCCCCGAGGTGGAAAAGGTTGGGAAGCACTGCGCTAATCTGTCCGGCTGCGCCCGCTGGCACGTGCTGTCATCTGATTGGGCCTCTTACCTAATCAGATGACAGCAAGTACCAGCGCCCCCTCCTCCAGACATCTGCCTTGGCGGCCCAAGCTATGTCCTATGGCCGTATCTTTACCGCGTTGAGCTCCAGCTTGTGCTGCATCTACATTATCTGTACTCAGAGATATCACTGTGTTATCTGTGGTGTTACATAGGACTGCAGGGGACATCTACTACATTATCTGTACTCAGAGATATCACTGCGTTATCTGTGGTGTTACATAGGACTGCAGATGACTACTACATTATCTGTACTCAGAGGGATATCACTGTTATCTGTGGTGTTACATAGGACTGCAGGTTATATCAAGTGACTTCTCCAGGTTGCAGAAGTTCAAACTTCATCATGCCCTGCTGACAGTTTATAATGGGAGTTGTAGTTTTGCAGCATGTGGCTCTTCAGGTTGCAGCACTACAACCCCCATCATTTCCAACTGGCAGTTCATGATGAGAGTTGTAGTTTTTCAGCTGTAGAGTCAACGATTGGAATACAATGATTAGACAATGACACAGTACAGTCCATTAATTATAGGGGGCAGTAGTGCAGTACATGAGGTGGAGGCAGTGACAGGGCATTAGAACATGGTGGCACATTAGAGTAATTGGATATAACGTTAGATAGGACTTTGCCTGATCGGGGGGAGATGGGAGGCCCCAAACTAAAATTTTGCACCAGGGCCCATCAGCCTTTAGCTACGCCCCTGCCTGAGCAGGATTCCATATTCGTGCTTACTGCGTGACCCAAGGAAGTAAGTGGTGGTGCTCTTTATCACCACTTAACTCCTTACACTCCCTGGGCCTGGTGCTCTATACCTGACCCATGGAGTATAAAACCTGCAGGATTGCTACAAGTTTTGTTACCCATTTAGCCCCTTAACGACATCGGGCGTATATTTACGCCCCCGCGCCCTGGTACTTCGCGCAAATGGACGTAAATTTAAGCCCGATGTTTCCCCGATCGCTGTGTGTTCACACACAGCGATCGGGGAAGATGGCCTGCTATAATGTATAGCAGGCCATCTCTGCTCGTCGGCAAGGGGGGTGATTAACCCCCCCCCCCCCCCCCGTGCCGACGATGGCTGCTATTGGCTGATCAATACAGATAAGCCGATAGCAGCTGAATACAGCTTTCGGGGTCATCGGTGACCCGGAAAGCAATGGCGATTGGTGCTGTCCGAGATGGCACCAATCGCCATTAGTGTACTCCGGGAAGATGGCGCCGGTGCCACCCCCACGATTGCCGTGATAGGCCGGCCAATACCGGCCGGCCCATCACGGCGATCATACTGTAAAAAACAGTGTTGCCGGGTTCTGCACCCCTCAGCTAGGTAGCTGAGGGGTGCAGAACAGGTGTGTGTGGTGTAGGTGCACCATACTCACCTGATCCTGGCATCCGGAGCGGCAATTGGCGGTCCGCGCTACCTCTTCTTCTGGTCGGCGCGACTGATCAGTGAATATTGTTCACTGATCAGTTGCTTTGGGTTAAAAAGATTTGTTTTGTTTTTTTAATCAATTTTTTTTTTCCTTTTTATGTGCCCTAATGCCGCTGAGTGCTGATCAGCATCACACGGAAGTGCGCCGCTGATCAGCAACTCCTCCTTTTTGGCATAGGGGTGTTTTTCCCCCCTATATCCTACCGCCACAGTCTGTTGATAAGTGCCGCACATAAGTGTGGCATTTATCAGCAGCTCCTTTCTTGGCGTAGGTTTATTTTTTCTTACTGTAAAAAAAAAAAAAACCTAAAAAAACACTACACTACACTACACTACATGAAATAAAGCTTTACACTACACCACTACACATTTACATACCCCATATACCAATCCCTATATAAAGATGGCCCCCAAGGTGTTTTTGGCGTCGGACGCATACGCTATTATTGCGTCCGACACCGAAACAGCCAGTGAGGATGAATGGGGGGATCCTTTTTTCCTCCATTCATCCTCATCATCCAGTGACATGTCTGGGGGTAGCGTAGCGTACACTGCCCCCCAGACACGTCTTTTCCGCCAGTACAGTCCCAATAAGAGATGACGGTATAGCGTGAAATTCTCCAAACTCTGTGAGAGTACCTCTGGGTACACTTACAGATTGAGGCTGGGTTCACACTATGTATATTTGAGGCTGTATTTGGTCCTTATGTCAGGTCCTCATAGCAACCAAAACCAGGAGTGGATTGAAAACACAGAAAGGATCTGTTCACACAATGTTGAAATTGAGTGGATGGCCGCCATATAACAGTAAATAACGGCCATTATTTCAATACCACAGCCGTTGTTTTAAAATAACAGCAAATATTTGCCATTAAATGATGGCCATCCACTCAATTACAACATTATGTGAACAGAGCCTTTCTGTGTTTTCAATCCACTCCTGGTTTTGGTTGCTATACAGCCTCACAAATACAGCCTCAAATATACATAGTGTGAACCCAGCCTTAGGGTACGTGCACACTGCGGAATGGCGAATGATAACCCTTTGTGCATTCCGCAGCTGGCACCCGCCGGCGGACTGATGCAGGCGCATGTCTCCACCCGTGTCATAGACTCCATTCTATGCACGGGTGGATTCCGTCGTCCGTCCAAAGAATGAACACGTTCATTCTTTGGACAGAGGGTGGAATCCGCCTGTGCATAGATTGGAGTGTGACATGAGCAGAGACGCACGCCTGCATCAGTCCGCCGGCGGCTGCCAGCTGCGGAATGCACAAAGGGTTATCCTTCGCCATTCCGCAGTGTGCACGTACCCTTAGAGTGTATGAAGGAAGGGACACCCGAATCCAGCCCCCAGATGACCCCCCCCAATCCTCGGAGTTAGTGGGAAGATCGTTCAGGAACTGATCTTCCCACTGCTGGATAAAGGTCACCACCTGTACGGGGATAACTTTTATACCAGAACCCGCACTTCTGATCCCTCGCTGCCCGAGCTACTTTAGCTTGCGGCACGATCCGAAAATATCAGAAGCAGTAAATAGAGCCCTAATATTTAGCAGCCATGGAGCGGACCCAGCGCTTCTGGATATCAAGGACCCCGTATCGCACCAGGGCAACATTTTCCAGGTGACGTCCCCCACACTGGAAAACAGGAGACCCCAGAAGAAGTGCAGAGTGTGGCGTAACAGGGGGATCAGGAAGGACGCCATTTTCCAGTGTAACGCCTGTCCTGATCACCCCGGCCTCTGCATACAGGATCGCTTCAAGGCGTACCACACGTCATCGGTGTTCTACATTATCTAAATTCTGTCCCTTATTCTTATTTCAGGGGTCACGTTGATCCAGGGATTATTCTGATTGCCATTATGGAGTCGGAAGGAATTTTTTCCCAGTGATGAAGCTACTGTCGTCTGCCTCACGGAGGTTTTTTTGCCTTCCTCTGGATCAACACAGGTTGAATTTGATGGACTTCTGTCATTTTCAACCTTATAAACTAATAATTGGCCTAATACCCCCAAATAAATTAAAAATTGTCCCTTTTCCCCAGCTAAATAGGTATGGCCGCCATTCCCATTAAAGGATGCCATGATGCAATTACAAAGCCTCTGTGCTGCCAGGACAGTAGAAACCCTCCACAAGTGACCCCATTCTGGAAACTACACCCCATAAGGAATCTAACAAGGGGGGCAGCGGGGATATGGCCCCCTGGTGACGGGCACATTTGTGCCTTGAAAATGAAAAAAATTGTATATTTTATTTTCACAGCACATGTTCTACATATGTGCCCGTCACCAGTGGGGTCCATATGCTCACTGCACCCTTTGTTAGATTCCTTGAGGGGTGTAGTTTCCAGAATGGGGTCACCTGTGGGGGGTTTCTACTGTCCTGGCAGCACAGGAGCTTTGTAATTGCGACATGGCCTCCATCCTTCAATCCAGCCTCTAAATGGTGCTCTGTCCCTTTGGTGGCTTGCCCTGTGCCCATATGGCACATTATGTCCACATGTGGGGTATTTGCGTACTCAGGGGAAATTACCCTACACGTTTTGTGTTCATTTTATTTTTTAACCCCTTGTGGAAATGGAAAAAAAACCCAACATTTAGTGTAAAAAATGTTTAATTTTTACACTAAATCATTGATCTTGTCTTAATATTTTCATTTTCACAAGGGGTTAAAAGATAAAAAAAACACAATGTGTAGTGCAATTTCCCCTGAGTACGGAAATACCCCATGTGGACATAAAGCGCCATGCGGGTGCAGGGTAAGCCTCCAAAGGGAAGGAGCGCCATTTGGTTTTTGGAGGCTGAATTTGGCTAAAATGGATTTTGAGGGCCATGTTGCGTTTAAAATGCCCCTGTGTTGCCAAGACAGTTGAACCCCCCCCCCCACAAGTGACCCCATTAAGGAAAATACACCCCTCAGGGAATGTAACAAGGGGGGTAGTGAGCATATGGACCCCACTGGTGACGGGCACAAATGTGGAACAATGTGGCGTGAAAATGAAATATTACATTTTTTACACTATAATGTTGGTTTAGCCTTAAATTTGTCATTTTTACAAGGGGTTAAATGAGAAAAAAACACACAAAATGTGTAGAGCAATTTCCCGCGAGTCCGTAAATACCCCACATGTGGACATAAAGCGCCATGTGGGCGCAGGGCAAGCCTCCAAAGGGAAGGAGCGCCATTTGGATTTTGGAGGCTGGATTTGGCTAGAATGGATGATGAACGCCATGTTGCATTTACAGAGCCCTCGTGCTGCCAAAACACTGAAAACCCCCACAAGTGACCCCCTTATGGAAACTACACCCCTCAAGGAACCTAACAAGGGGTGCAGTGAGGATATGGACCCCTTGATGACGGGCACATTTGTACTGTGAAAGTAAAAAAATGAAACTTTTCCCTTTCACGTCACATTGTTCCACATTTATGCTCGTCACCAGTGGGGTCCATATGCTCACTGCACCGCTTGTTAGATTCCTTGAGGGGTGTAGTTTCCAGAATGGGGTCACTTGTGGGGGGTTTCCAGTGTTTTGGCAACACGAGGGCTCTGTAAATGCGACATGGCCCTTGAAATCCATTCCAGTGAAATCCAGCTTCCAAAAGCCAATTGGCGCTCCTTCCATTTGGAGGCTCGTCCTGCGCCCGTTTGGCACTTTATGTCCACATGTGGGGTATTTCTGTACTCAGGAGAAACTGCGCTACACATTTGGTGTTTTTTTTTTCTTTTATCCCCTTGTAAAAATGAAAAATTGAAGGCTAGAACAACATTTTAGTGTAAAAAATTTAATTTTTCCTTTTTTACACCACATTGTTCTGAAAATCTGTGAAGCACCTGTGGGGTCCAGATGCTCATCGCACCCCTTGTTACATTCCTTGAGGGGTGTAGTTTCCAGAATGGGGTCACTTGTGGGGGGTTTCCAGTGCTTTGGCACCCCAGAGCCTCTGCCAACCTGAAGTGGTACAGTCAAAAATGACCAAATATAACGGAGGCATTGAAAATCACTAGGCGCTCCTTTATATCTGAGGCTTGTGGTTGCGTCAAATAGCGCATTAGGGCCACATATGGGGTATTTCTATAAACTGCAGAAACGGGGCAAACAATATTGGGGTGCATTTCTCTGGTAATAGGTTTATAATTATGAAAAATATTGGATTACAATAAAATCTCTGCACAGAAAATTAAGATTTTCAAATTTCTTACACACTTAGCTTTTATTTCTGTGACTCTCCTAAAGGGTTAATAAACTTTCTGGATGTGCTTTTGCAGAGTTTGGGGGGTGCAGTTTCTGAAATGGGGTGCTTTGTGGGGCTTTCTAACACCCAGTCCCCTCAAATACACTTTGGACCTGAACAGGTCCTAAAAATATCTGATTTTGAAATTTTACAGAAAATTTGGAAATTTGCTGCTAATGTTTTAAGCTTTCCATTTTCTAAAAAAAATGAAAGATAGTTTAATAAATGCCGCCAACATAAAGTAGACATGTTGCTAATGCTATTTAATATATAATTTATGTGGCATAACCATTTTCTGTATAAGCAGAAAAGTTTCAAAGTTGGAAAAATGCTTTTTTTCACAAAGTATCAACTCCAATTTACCAGAGATGTAAAGTACCATATGTCACGAGAAAACAATCTCCGAATCAGCCGGATAGGTAAAAGCATCCTGAAGTTATTTATGAATAAAGTGCCACAGGTCATATTCCTAAAATTTTTCTCTGTCTTTAAGGGTATAAACCCACACACCGTATACGCAGCAGATACGCAACAAATACGCAGCAGATTTGATGGTTTAGATTTGATGCTGTGTTCAGTTATTTAGATCTAATCTGCTGCGTATTTGCTGCGTATCGCAGCAGTAAATACGCTGTGTATACGGTGTGTGGGTTTATACCCAAAGGCCATTTCAGGCTTTGTCCTTAAGGGTACAAACCCACTTGACGTATTTGCTGCGTGAATCAGTCTTAAAAATAAGCAGGCAAAACGCAGGTTGGCTTTATACAATTGTTCTGCGTTAAAATACGCAATTGCGTATTTTTGAAGCGTGAAGCTACATGCGTTTTTCGCACAGGTTGTTAACAACTGATGCTTTGCTAACAACAAGCTTCACGCTTCAAAAATACGCAATTGCGTATTTTAACGCAGAACAATCGTATGAAGCCAACCTGCGTTTTGCCTGCTTATTTTTAAGACTGATTCACGCAGCAAATACGTCAAGTGGGTTTGTACCCTAAGGGGTTAAGTCATCCAAGCATCTGCTGCGTGAAATCCACTACCATACAGTAAATGTACCACTAATCAGACAGTCAACTGTCACTCCCCTCTCTGAAGTGCTACCAAATGACAGTGCACCTATCATAACAAACAGTGGTCATTAATGAGTTAAAATGCACAGATTAGTTATTGTTGTAGTTATGTGCATTTTTCTGCAGTGCATATACACAGACATTGCAAGGAATGTACAGTTTAGATAGATTAGTATGGCTTGGGACCATTGGAGTCCTGCTGAAATAATGACACTTGTACTAAAATGACCCAACACTCCCATTCCTGCTCCATTTGAGGAAGTGATGTTACCATGGTAACTGCTGCTTTCCACGTAAAACAGAATCCAACTTCTGAGTCTGATGTGACTTGGTACAGATGTTTTTACTATTGCATTTGAGATGCTGAAGATCCCTTATGCTTTTTGCCGTTAAAGAAAAGCAAATGTGTCCTCATGCATTTACAATTACCAGAAGCCATATATGACATGCACTTTTCCTTTGATAATGACCTGGCTCTTAAAAGGAAGCTAACAGCAGGGTAGAAGATTAACCTGTTGTTATGTTCCCATAGGGCCAGGGATTCTGTAATTTTTTCAGCAGGTCAGTGGATCGAGGGCCCTGCCCCTAGTGCACAAAAGCACCTTATTTTTATATTGAATAAAGTAAAGATTTCCTGAAAACTGCACTGAGGATAACGTTAAGACAATTCCCCTGCATTATGGAAACAGAATAGCAGGTTAGCATATTCTAACCTGCTGTTAGTTTCCTTTTAAAGCGACTCAGTACCCACAATCTGACCCCCCCAAACCTCTTGTACCTTCGGATAGCTGCTTTTAATCCAAGATCTGTCCAGGGGTCCGTTCGGCAGGTGATGCAGTTATTGTCCTAAAAAACTACTTTTAAACTGGCAGCCCGATGCCCAATGGCTGTGGCCTAGATTGAGTATGCATTAGGCTGGCACACCCTTTCTGTCCCTCCTCCCTCCTCCCCACCCTCCTCATCATTAGAAATACTCCAGGCAGATTGTCTCCTATTTATCAGCTGTGTCAGACCGGCACATGGGCTGGATCGTTAAGGCACCTATGCAATGTTCAGCATGGAGAAAATGTTCCAGTGGAATTCCTTATGATGAAGAGGGTGGGGAGGAGGGACGGAGGGGTTGTGCAAAGTTAGGGAACAGATACTCACGTTTGGCACGGGCTACATGTTTAAAAGTTGATTTTTAGGACAATAACTGCATCATCTGCCGACAGGACCCCAGGACAGACCTTGGATTAAAAGCAGCTATCCGAAGGTACAAGCGGTTTGGGGGGGTCAGATTGTGGGTGCAGAGTCGCTTTAAGCAGTGTTGGACTGGGATGTCTTGGGTTCATGATTGAAATTGACCCTTTCTGGTACAGCAACTTTATGTAGTTGATTCATTTGTTTTGGATGACTGGTGGGTCAGGACACAATCGACTCCAATCGATGTCTATAAAGCTTCCAGAGATGTCAGAGTACCTTCAACAGCTCCCATAGAGAATGTATGGAGTGGTGGCACATATGCCAACCTGCCGCTTCATTCAATATAAATCTATGGGGGTCTTATTGGGAAGATTACTTTGGGAAATATATACAAAAAGTCCAGCTCACCGTGTGCTCTTTAGTTGTAATAGGTGGTCCCTAGTAGTTGTAGTGCAGGTGGATATATCCGGGACTTCCCGGTAAATATGAGTGCATAAAAGTAGGAGGTCCACAGCTTCATACGATAAAATGGCTTGGAATATCCGTAAAATGGTTGTACAAATTGTTTTTAAATATTGTATGACCATTTTAGGGATATGAAATAAAGATATAAATAAAGGAAAAATTATTATATGTTCCTACGAAGTAACCAAGGTTACTCGTTCCTCTGTAGTCTAAGACTATGTTCCCACTTTGGGAACATATTGGGCAAAGGTGGCCGTCTCGTAATATAGACAGCCACTAATAATGATCATGATTAGAGATGAGCAAAGCAAATCTGGCAATTTAAAATTTGCTGGAAATCATGCTGTCAATTCGCTCCAATTTTTGACACTTTTACAACAACATGCTTTAATAGTCCCAGTATTGTAGCTTCTATAGTTTTGGCTATTTTAATGAAGTTTGACCAAAAGTTTGCGAAGCTCACAAAATGAATTTTCATCTGCTTCACTCATCTCTAATCATGATCATTATTAGCAGCTGTCTATATTATAAGATGTCCGCCTTCCTCCAATACGTTCCTGCAGTGGGGACATAGCCCCAAACTGATTTTTAGACTCCATTGATGACTCCTTACTGCTGTGGTTCTTTGTTGCTGTCCTCCTCCCACTGGTAGCTTTCTGTTGCTGTTTAACTCTCCTTGATCCAACTCTCTGGTAGTGATAAGCGAACATCCCAATATTCGGTTTGGATCCTGAACACAAACATTAAAAAAAATGATCGTGATCAATTGGTGTTTGCCGAACAATCTTGAACAAATAACAAATGTACAGTAGTAGCGTACTTTTTGGTCTACACATGTGTACAGATTATCAGGTGCAAAGCGTAAATTATGTCGTTGTGTACGCATTTGTGTACATATTGCGTATGTTATGTTCTAGAGTTCTCCACATTTGTACAGATTGCCAGGCGAAAAGCGTAAGTTACGCAGTTGCGTATATGCACATTGTTGAGCCAGGGATTTACAGTATGCTATGTTAGAAGATCACAGGGAAACGTTTCCCCTAAAAGAGAGGAAATTAGCTCTTGCTTTATAGGGTTTTTGCCTCCTTTGGACCAAAACTGGAGCATAAGAGGCAAAACCAAATTAACATTTCCCTTTTTTCAACCTAGGAAATACAGTAACTTACTGTGGTCCAGTGCAGTTCTCTGGCTCTCCCCAGGCAGCTTCCTGCTCTTTATTCCATGGCAAGGTTTCTTGGACTCCATGTCTTCCTTAATCAGCATCAAACTGGTTGTTGGACACGAGGTTCCACTTGGTAAATTCTGCAGAAATCAGAACAGCAGCAGTTTCAGATTCACCTTAATAAACACTCTAGTTTAACTGAATAAACATTGGATAAACGGCTACTGTCAGAGCTGGAGAAAGTGACACCAAATGCTTTGCTTTCCACTGTGTTGCTATGCTTGGTGCTGACATGCAGGTTGTAGCTCCGCGAAATGTTAGGATGTTCTAGTAGTAATAAGCCTTCTATTTTCCTATGTTAATGACCTGACCGCTGTTGGTATTCATACAAGCTATAATTATGAAAATAACCTATAATGAGATCCATCAACAGCAAGAAGCCTGCAGATAGCCGCAGGAAATATTTAGTACAATGCAGAATAAAATAATCTATGTAAAATAGAAATAAAGGTAACAAAAATATAACCCCAAAATGCTAGATTCTACATTTGCTGGCTTTATAGCTAATCATAATTAAAGGTAGTACTTCATTGTAGCAATTAGAGACAGGCAAAGCAGCCTGAAATTCGTTTCGCGAGCTTCACAAATTTTGGGTTAAATTCATTAATATTCATGAATCGATTCTTAATGAATTTCAATAAAACAGCCAAACTATAGCAGCTACAGAATTGGGACTATTACAGAAGTACAAATTTGTTAAAGGGCTACTCCGGGCCACCTGTATAATCTGTATCTGGCTGGGGAGGGTGTGGAAATAGAAGGCTCCGTTGACTTACCTCCCCGGTTCCAGCGCCGGCTCCTGGATCGCGCCGCCCCATACTCCCGTCCCGCGGCCTCTTCCTGGACTGAGCTGCGGCTTGAGACGTGACGTCTCAAGGCAGCTCAGCCATTCAGCGACCGAGGCGGGACTCCGCTACGACCTCTGAATGGCTAAGCTGCCTTGAGACGTCACGTCTCAAGCCGCAGCTCAGTCCAGGAAGCGGCCGCAGGACGGGAGCCGGCACTGGAACCGGGGAGGTAAGTCACCGGAGCCTTCTTTTTCCACCCCTTCCCGGGCCAGATACGAATTATACAGTTAGCCCGGAGTAGCCCTTTATTGCATGTTCTTGTAAAAGTGTCAAAAATTGGAAAATCACAATTTAAAAAAATGTCAATCAGCCAGTCACCCAATTTAATGAAACCCAACTTGTATAACACAGAAGGAGTGGAGTGCGAGCACTGATTATGTAAGGCGCGCGCTCCATTCACTGATCCCAGTAAATTGGTATAACACAATAGGAGTTTACAGTGCCCAGTAAGTGAAAACTATTTATTGTGTCTTCACTGGTCCCAGTGAACTCCTATAGGCACCCAGTTACTTGGTAAACTGGACACTTGGTTGGCAGCTACAACAAACAATTACCCACAATTAGCCCTCCTATCATCTCCTCTCTGTCCCTATATCACTCTGTTAGTCTCTCCCTGCTTTGTTCTAACTGCTTGCTGCCATCCTGCTTTCTCCTCCACACATAGCTGACTGGCCACCTACATAAACAAACCACCTTATATACAGGGTGAAGGGGTGGTGCTGACATCACAGAGGGGCCTGCATCTGATTGGACGGGTGCTAGGGATTATGGTTAATCCCTTTTTCTCGCCCAGTGATTCTCCAGACAGCATTTGCAGCCGCCATTTTGTTGTTTTCTTTTGGTCTGATTCGCAGCAAATTTTAATTAGCCGGATTCGCTTTACTCATCTTTAGTAGCAATGTTAGAAATATGCAACTAAGTTAGGCCTACATTTCAGCTGTGCTCTCTTTAACCAGATTCTGAATCTAAACCGAACTATCCTGCACCCTTGGTGGCTTATGGTGAATCAGGTGCCATCAGAGGATGAGAAGTTATTAGCTGAGGACACCCTATTTTGGATTTCTCCACAATCCCAATACATGAGAAGCACAAATCTGGCCTTCCCTCACTTCTAGGCTCAACATAATATCACCTGAGCCATTCATAGCAATGTGCAGAAGATCTAGCCCATGAAACATAAGACTCTGGACATTGAACCGTACAGGTCACATTGGAGAACTGAGGATATTGGATGATAGCAACAGGTTATTATCAGCCAAGGTACCCAGTCTAACCCTGGGTTCATGCAGTCCATTTTTTTTCATCTGTTTTGCAAAAAGAACCTAAAAACAAAACAGATGGAAAAGCGGATGCAATTGTTTGCAATCCGTCTTGATCCATTTTTTCCTTGACTACCATTATAAAAAAGGGATCAAAACGGGGGCATTTTTTTAGCGTACAAAAAAAATGTGGTTGACCATGTCTTTGTGTACGCTAAAAGAACACACATCTGTTTTGATACTTTCTTTTAATAACAGAAGTCAATTGAAAAACAGATTGCCCACAATTTTGCCCACAACCGTTTCTCCATCCATTTTATGCAAAAAAACAGATGAAAAAAAAAAATACTGCAAAAATGTACTGTGGCCCTAGCATAAGCTAAGTGTGGAGCACACATTGATAAATATCCTCCTCCCCCCAGACACCAGCTCTTCTAACTTCAGTTTTATTAGCTACTTTATGTACGCTTCATGAAATAAGAATTTTAAGCAATTTTATTTAGAACTCTGCATTGTACTGTTTCTCTGTTATTCCTTCTGGAAATGTATGGATAGATTGACAGTGGAAACCGATCCTCCATTTCTCACCCAATAGCCTTGCAATGTTGCTGAGATTATTGGCAACAACACGCGGCTCTTGGGGAGGATAGGCAAAAATGTTATAGGGCTAGATAACCATATCAATCAAAGTCATAATAGATAGTAACTCTTATAGTACACATTTTCTTGCCCATAAAATTCATACTGTGTTAATGTTCTATGATATGATTACACGGTCCTGTTGTTGTATAATTTACTTTGTCATGATTTAGTGCCATGTTCATGTGACTGCTGGGATTCCACTTATCACTGTGCCGTTAAAGGAGGCTGGGCCATTCAGACTCAATGCTGTGATGTGATTTTTTATTTTATTTTACATTTTACTATAAAATAATCCTGAACTCTTGTAGTTTTCATTTTGGCCACTAGTCTTCAAATTAAGCTTAGACTTCCTGTTCTGCATAGATTTTTTACCAGTGGTGCAACTTTTATCAACAAAGACAGTAGTACAGTGATAGGTAGCATCAGTACATAGATAACAGAGGTATAGACAATAGTTGTTGCACAATCCGAAAAAATAGAAACAGATTAAATGTCCACCATAAAAAGTGACTTCATACTGTAGCCCAAGGTCATGTTGGGACTAGGGAACTGGACGACACGAGACCGGTGATGCCCTGGCACTGACACATGCCTCGCTATCCCGTCCTAATTGCCTCGAGTGGTCAACGGTCCCTAGCCTATACAGGTGTGATACTGAACGCGAACAAAAATGTAATCCAAAAGAGTAGTCCAAAGTCAAAGCCAGAAACTCAAAGGTACCAGTATTACAATCAGGAGCTGGTAAGTCAAGAAGTATGAGGCTCTATCGAAGGCAGGGAATACGGATAGGTGAGGATACTTATGGAGCCCAAAGTCCCAGCCCCAGGTGTGATTGGGGCTTAGACTCCAGCTCCAGGCCAAAACTGACAGCTGACTGGTGGTGCCAACTGCCAGTCAGTAAATCATAATGTAGAACACCTTTGCCGATCAGCCAGGGGAAGTCGCGGCTACATCAAAAGAAAGTGCCGCCGGGCCGGTTGCCAGGGGCACCATCAAAGCGCTCCCTGCATCTGGCCTTGCTGGTTGCCAGGGATGTCTCCAGAGGTGACAGGGGGGCGGCCGGACGCAGTGTCGGAAGCCATACATGACGGCCAGCCACTGAATTTTCACAATATTTCAAAGCGAGCAAATGGAACCTTTGGAGCTCATTGTACACATCCCTATGAGTAATAACTAATAATAATCATAATGTAATCAAATATATAATTAATAGGTACTGGGGTGTGATCACCCTTCTGCATAGCATTCCAATCAGAGGGTAATTTCCTACCTCCTGTTTAGTGAGAATCTTACACTTGTTATAGTGGCTTGTATTTTTGCTCTGAGTACACTGTCAGCTACTAATTATCTGCCTATGAGCACTTCCCTTGCAACCTACTCATTATGGCCGTCTACATAAACTGCATGCTGGTCTACTCCTTCTTGAATTTGATCAGATACAGATTCCAGCTTATATCATGGTGCAGTAAGTGGAAAAAAAGGTATAATACAGGAAAAATAGGCATTTTGTGAGGCCTATGGTATATTATCAGACATATCATAGAATGCCATCAATTGTAAGGGGAAATCTGTCAGATCTTTATCATGCTCAGGGATGAAATTATTTTTTTTATTATTTTCTCTTAGATTAGCTGATGGCTGTACTCAAGAGTCGTACAGACCATGCTGAGCTGCATCATGCATGCCTTTTCCCTCCAACAACCTTTCTGGAAGTCTTGTACATCCATCATGCAAGGCAAGGAGGGGTGGGGGAGGGAGGAGGCCTGCATGCTACAGCTAATTACAGCCTTTCTAAGTGAATTTCACAACAAAAATAAGTATATAAAGTTTATGGAAAATGCAACGCTACAGTAAAGGCCCTATTCCACGGAAAGATTATTGTTCGTGTTCGGCCGATATCGGCCACTACGGACGATAATCGTCCCGTGGAATAGAGTGCAACGATCAGCCGATATCGTTCATGTCGGCTGATCGTTGCAGTTGCTTGTTTTTCAACATGTTGAAAAACAAGCGACTGATACAGCAACGATCTGCTGCCGTCACTCCGTTGAATAGGAGCATCGGCAGCAGACGCTGCTGTATCCTATGGGCTGCCCGGACGATCAGCGATCACCCGGGCAGCCCCCCTCCGCAGGTCCCCGCGTTGAATAGCGGCGACAGCGAGCGGGGAATTAGGAGCAAACGAGCGCTGAGAGCGCTCATTTGCTCCTCTAGACGACCCGTGAAATAGGGCTTTTAGTAGCGAAATGGGGGGGGGGATAGGGGAACCAGACTTCAGACTTCAGAGGGCTCAGGCGACCCACCCCTGTCTAACCTTCTATGGGGGAATCTGTATCTGTGATCACGATCTGAATTATGAAATGTCCTTATTTTACACAGATCGGATTGTGGATCCGGGAAAAAAACAGAACATGTTAAAGGGGTAGTTCTGCGGTAAAGAATTATTCACAAAATAACACACTTATGTGTGTTATGTCTGTGAATGGCCCCCTTCCCCGTGTCCCACCACTCCCACCCGTGTATCCGGAAGTGTGGTGCGCTATACATTACCTGTCACGTGCCGACCCCCCGTCTCCGATCTTCAGTCAGTGACGTCTTCTTCGGCCGGCCGGCGAACAGCTCCGACTGCGTCATCAGCTGCTCAGTCGCGATTGGCTGAGCATCAGATGACGCTGCAGAGGGCGGCCGGCATTCGGAACAGTCGGAGCTGTTCGCCGGCCGGCCGAAGAAGACGTCACTGACTGAAGATCGGAGACGGGGGTCGGCACGTGACAGGTAATGTATAGCGCACCACACTTCCGGATACACGGGTGGGAGTGGTGGGACACGGGGAAGGGGGCCATTCACAGACATAACACACATAAGTGTGTTATTTTGTGAATAATTCTTTACCGCAGAACTACCCCTTTAACATGTTCTGGTTTTTTCCCGGATCCACAATCCGATCTGTGTAAAATAAGGACATTTCATAATTCAGATCGTGATCACAGATACAGATTCCCCCATAGAAGGTTAGACAGGGGTGGGTCGCCTGAGCCCTCTGAAGTCTGAAGTCTGGTTCCCCTATCCCCCCCCCCATTTCGCTACTAAAAGCCCTATTTCACGGGTCGTCTAGAGGAGCGTAGCTAATGTCTCCTGGGCCCTGGTGCGAGAGGTCAACTTGGGCCCCCCCCCCCCTTTCACGACCAAGTGATGCTATTGGTATATAAATATACTCCAAGACCGATATTACCAATAACACCAGCCTATAGGAAGAGAACATTTTATCACCATACATATTACCGCCATACTGTTATTGACCAAATCCTGTACACTGAGACCAATATTACCAGTATATAGGAAGGAAATATTACCGCTACACCACACCCACTACCATCACCACCATATTGTTACTGACCAAATCCATACTGAGACCAATAAAACACAATACCAGATAAAAGTAACAAATATTACCACCACATACTGACTAACCCCACCGCTGCTACTGAATAATCCACTGTACACAGATCACTATCACCTCATCCAGTCATATAGAGGCTGACCCAGCCCTACACAGGCTCTGTACACCATATACATTATAGTGCAGTTATATCAGGTGACTCAAAAGGGGCGTCTTCTCTGATCAGAGTCGTTTTCATTTTTTTCTCCGTCTGTCCTGGGCCATTTTGAGAACTTCTCCGAGCTACTAACTGCACATCTGTATTGGCCCCTTTATGCCCTCATTTAATGGGTAGGCTGACACTATGTGATCCCCCTTATAGTATATGCCCCCCTCTATGTAGCCTCCTATAGGCCCTCTCCCCCTTACTTATACCCCCTTATAGATGGCTCCCCTCTCCCCGCCCTTATAGATGGCTCCCTTTCCCCCTTGCTTACAGATGGCCCCCCACTCCCCCATAGATGGCTTCCCTCTCCCCACTCCCTTATAGATGGCTTCCCTCTCCCTCCCCCCCCCATTAAAGATGGCTTCCCTCTCCCCCCTCTCTTATAGATGGCTTCCCTCTCCCCCTCCCTTATAGATGGCTTCCCTCTCCTCTCTTCTTATAGATGGCTTCCCTCTCCCCACTTCTTATAGATGGCTTCCCTCTCCCCTTCTTATAGATGGCTTCCCTCTCCCCCCTCCCCCATTATAGATGGCTTCCCCCCCCCATTATAGATGGCTCCCCTCTCCCCCCTTCTTATAGAGGGCTTCCCTCTCCCCACAATATAGATGGCTCCCCTCTCCCCCCTTCTTATAAATGGCTTCCCTCTCCCCCTTCTTATAGATGGCTTCCCTCTCCCCCCTCTCCCAATTATAGATGGCTACCCTCTCCTCCCTTCTTATAGATGGCTTCCCTCTCCTCCCTTCTTATAGATTACCCCCCTCCTCTCCTCCCCCCGTGCATAGCAGATAACTAAAAAAAAAAACTCACCTGCCATCCGCTCCCACGTGGAACCTCTCGCCTCCTGGTCCGGTCCCCGACTGATGCACGGCTGCCGGGGGTGTCCCGTCCTATCCCCGGCAGCGCCGCGCATCAGTAAATTCCCTGTACGCCGGGGCTGGGACTTCCAGCACAGGAAGCGTCTCTGACGTGCGCTTCCTGTGCCGGAAGTCAGGGCCCCAGGCAGCACAGAAAGTTCACTGATGCGCACGCTGCCGTGGATAGGACGGGACACCCCCGGCAGCCGTGCATCAGTCGGGGACCATAGAACTCTTGTGTGTCACAAGAGAGTGCAGTGGCGAGGGGGGGCCTTGCGGGCCCCCCTCATGGCGGGCCAGGTCGCAGCGGCGACCGCTGTGATCCTGATAGTTACGCCACTGTGCACCACACTTCCGGGTACACGGGTGGGGGTGGTGGGACACGGGGAACTGGGCCATTCACAGACATAACATACATTACAAAGTTGTATAACTTTGTAATGTGTGTTATTCTGTGAATAATTCTTTACCGCCGCACTACCCCTTTAATAGTCCAATAGAAAGCAATGGACTATAAAATTGTCATTGATCACAGGCAATTTGTGAATTGTGCCAAAAAATATCCCACCTGTGCCACAACAGTTCCACTTCCAATGAATTCATCTCCCTTTCTCCCTGAGACTGCCTGCCAGGCTTGGACTGGGCCACCGGGTAGCCAGGGGATCCCCCAGTGGGCCCACCCCCCTTTAAAGGGCCCTGTGCTGAAGGTTGGCCTCCAGTTAAGCCTCTCGCTATGATCGGGAGATCAAGGGCCCTCAGTTGCCTTCCATGGTCCTCTAGGGATAAAAGAACGGCAGCAGGGCCCCTTCTTTCTCTCCACTACTGTAAAGTCACGGCCCCCCTCACCCTGCACTGTAAGTGGTATGGACCGGTCCTAATCTGCTCCCGGATTGGCTCTCTTCCTGCCTGTCACTAGAGGCTCCCTCTGTCCTCACTGTAAACAAACCCTCACATGTGGCATCAGGAAGAGGCAGAAAGCTGCACAGAGAAGCAGCAGCAGGGCCCCCTCCATCCCTCCTGCAGTCATGTCTCCCCCCTCCTGCTGCTCTGTGCTGTCGGTGCCGGGGAGAAGGGGGAGAGGCTGCAGGCTGCACAGCAGAGAAGGTGGAGATGGAGACTAATGGAGGCCCTGGAGCTTCCTGCATATAGTCAGTGTGCCAGTAAGTGCATAAGTAGGTTAGTGTGAGTGTCTGTATATTTGTGTATCCTTGTCATCTGTGTGTGTGTGTTTGCATGTTTGTGTCTATGTAGTGTGGCTATTTGTGTGTGTGTATAGTGTGGCTATCTGTGTGTGTGTGTGCGATGCCAAAGCCCCTAGGGGCCACTCCGCTGATAGGTGTAGTTACTGGCAGGAGCCGGAGCAGCTGCTGAGTAGAGGATTGTCACGGTTTTGGCACGAGGGTAACACAGCTGAGAACCGGGCTCCTGACCATGCGGAGGCTGGGCATGCTATTCTTCGTTGTCCTTAGTCAGGGCACCAATAATTACACCAATGCCAAGGTTCAGAAGCAACGGTAGTTGTATATTTATTGTAACGGTGGTAACTAGTAGCAACAGTCTCTCCGGATGCAACCGGGTATAAGGCAGAGTAATGGGTGATGCTGCAATAGGCTGTGCTAATAGCGTGCTGAATGATAGGAGTAGTAGTGGTACTGAGGAAGAGATGCTGGGTGGAATGGGACTGAGATGAATACTTGCTGTTGATGATCAGAGAAGATGATGAGAGGAATGACTGAAGAACGGCACCCAGATCTTGAAAATAGATGAGAATCTTGAGGACTTGAGAATAGCACACAGCCAGAAATACTTCTTGTGGAACTGGAGCAGCAGAGCAGACGTATCTCTCCCCTGACAGGGAAGAGAGAACACACACAGAACCTATCCCCTCTGTGGTAGGGAATAGACTGAGGTAGAACAGGAAGTCACATGGTATTCCCCAGCCAAAGCTCGATGGCCATTGGAGTTACCATGGAAGTAGGGGCAGTCACGTGACATCCAGCCATTGCATCATCACACAACTAGGCATATACAGTGAAATATACATGAGAAGTACCATACCTGAACACTGGGGGCGACAAAATACCCTTAGGCACTGATAACTGAATATGCATACAAGAAATTAATGAAATAGCAGACCTGAATACTGCAGGGGGTGACATAACACACACAGTTTGCAGTGAACCATAGCTTTCCAGAACAGAACTAGTTATAATAAAAGTGTGGGGATAGAACAGCAGACCAAAGGGCCTGTTCTGGGACACTGCATGTGTGTGTGTTTGCATGTTGTGTCTATGTAGTGTGGCTATCTGTGTGTGTGTGTGTTTGCATGTTTGTGTCTATGTAGTGTGGCTATCTGTGTGTGTGTGTGTGTGTGTGTGTGTGTGTGTAGTGTGGCTGTGTGTGTGTCTGTGTAGTGTGGCTATCTGTGTGTGTGTAGTGTGGTTATTTGTGTGTGTGTGTGTGTGTGTAGTGTGGCTATCTGTGTGTGCGTATGTGTAGTGTGGATGTGTGTGTGTCTGTGTAGTGTGGCTATTTGTGTGTGTGTGTGTGTGCACATCTATTATGTATATAGTGTATATTATGTAATGTAGTTGTATGGATGTTTATAGAGAGACAGAAATGGCCAACTCTCTAGAAGTTTTCTATAGATGTTATTATAGATGTATGCAGTGTGCATGTAGACTGTACAGATAAGCATAGACTGTATGTAGTAAAACATAGATTAGTGATAGTGTAAACTCTAGTCTATAATGCTTATATGTAGGGTCTACATGTACACTGCATACATTTATAATAAACTAGAAAACTTCAATGCTCGTTTGGTCCTTGTTCCCCGTTCACTGCTGCCGCTATTACACGTGTCGGCAGCAAGCGGGTGAGTACTGGGGGGGGGGGGGGCTGCCCGGGTGATTGCTTGATGATCACTGATCAGCCTATAGCAGATAGCAGCTGTCTGCTGCTGCCCTGCTGCCTCCTTTTCCACAGAGCGACGGCAGCAGGATTGGCTACTGCCTGTGGTGGAGCTTGAACTTTGAAGGACCCCGTCAACAATCCCAGCCTGGCTGGTGTTCTTAGGATCACCAATCCCATGACTCTGTCTTTCATTGGCACCACCCTGTGTGCTACCTAAGCCGCTGACACTGTCCATACCCTGAGAAGAGACTAATTTTTTTACACGCTTGGACATATTGTTTGTATTTGGATTTTTGGAAGGAGCATAATAAATGTTATTAGATCACGAATAGCGGACAGGGTCGAGATACCCTTCCTGCTAGGTTAGTATGAGGTCCCTGGTTCCTGCGCTGGGTTGAGCAAACTTTACAGGATTTCCCAGAATAATCGTATGTTACAGTATGATACGTAGGAGAACTGTAGCTTTGTCCTACTGAGGTCAGTACCTAGCTCAGGTATGCTGCCCTATGTCTTGTTGAGAGTATCCCCAGGGCCGATTCTAGCTTTTCTGCTGCCTGAGGCGAAAATTTAAATGGCGCCCCCCCCCCCCCCCAAGAACAACAAGTCTTTCTTGTGTCATTGTTGACCGTAGATATGACGTAATAAGCGGAGCTCTTACACCAAAACACTCTTAAAACCAAGTTACTCTTAAACCAAGGTACCACTGTGTATATATATATATATATATATATATATCAGCAGTAAATATACCAAATGCATAACCACACCACAGCAGTGAATATAACCATGTGGTACATGGTTATATTCACCAAGTGCAAATTCGTTGCGCTGGCTACAGGGCACAGCTCTATGAGGTTTGCTGTACTTCTGCTGAATGCCTCAAGCAAAGAGCAAAAGGTGGCACCAGATTTTGACACACAGCCTGGATTGTCTGGCAAAATCTACTGGTGTTGCAAATCGTCACATTTGTCCATTTACACAGAAAGATTATCTGACAGATTATCTGCCAAAGATTTGAAGCCAAAGCCAGGAATGGATTTAAAAAGAGGAGAAATTTCAGGTTTTCCTATATGACCTGACTTCTACTTATAGTCTGTTTCTGGCTTTGGCTTCAAATCTTTGGCAGATAGTCTTTCTGTGTAAATGACCCCTTAGGGTCCATTTACACAGAAAGATTATCTGACAAAGATTTGAAGCCAAAGCCAGAAACAGACTATAAACAGGGAACATGTAATAAAGGAAAGCTTGCGATTTTTTTCCTCTTTTCAAATCCATTCCTGGCTTTGGCTTCAAATCTTTGGCAGATAATCTGTCAGATAATCTTTCTGTGTAAATGGACCCTTAGGGACTGATAAAGGTGGACCAAGGGCAGGTAAGTATCATTTTATTTTGTTTACATTTTTTAATACTTTCATTCTGCACTACTTCAGATAGAAGATTCTTACTTTTAATGAAAAAGGGTCAACAAGGGTTCTTGGGGGTATTTTATTTCAATAAAGAGCTTTGCTAAATTGTTTTTCTTCTTACTTATGTTTGGCTTAGTAGTGGAAGCCGCCTAATAGATGGCATCCATTAGTAAGCTAGGGCTTTGTGTTGGCTATTATAAGCGCTGACACTAACCCCCATGCTTATTACCTTTAGTACCTACTGTCACCAGGGGTACTTGGAAGAACCAGATACTGTCTGGCCTGGAACGCCAGAAAATGATGATCCAGGACTAGGCAGCAACAGGCTGGCGTTATTAGGCTGGCAATAACTAAAATAAATGGCGCTTGCCTCTGATAGTGTCAGGCTGCTGCTGCTTGGTTTTGTATCTGTCTGGTTATGGAAAATAGGGGAGACCCTATCCATTAGTTTATTAAATAAATAAAATGTGTGGGGTCCCCCTCATTTTCCATAACCAACCAAGCTGCAGCAGCCTGACACTATCAGGTAGGCAGGGGCCATTTATGTTTGGACACTGCTACCCTGATAGTGTCAGGATGCTGTTGGCTGGTTCTGTATCTGACTGGTTATGGAAACTGAAGGGGCGAAAGCATGCATTAGTTTATCAAATAAGTAAATAAAAATACATAGGGTCCCCTTCATTTTCCATAACCAGCCAGATACAAAATCAAGCAGCAGCAACCTGACGCTATCAGTGTGGCAGGGGCCATTTATTTTGGCCATTGTCACCATGATAGTGTCAGGCTACTGTTGCTTGGTTCTGTATCTGACTGGTTATAGAAAATAAGGGGGCCCATGAATGTTTTATTAAATAAATAAATAAATCGAAAAAAAAAATGCGTGGGGTCCCCCTCATTTTCCATAACCAGCCAGATACAAAACCAAGCAACAGCAGCCGGACGCTATCAGGGTGGCAGGGGCCATTTATTTTGGCCACTGCCAACCTAATAACACCAGCCTACTGCCGCCCAGTCCAGGAGCGCCATTTTCTGGTGCTCCAGGCCTGACGGTATCTGGCTCTTCCCGGTACCCCTGGTGGTGGTGGGTACCGGGGTAATAAGCGTGGGGAGTTAGTGTTAGCCCTTTTACTGGCTAACGCTAAGCCTGGCTTAGTAATGGACGCCATCTATTAGATGGCTTCCACTACCAAGCCAAAAATAGGTAAAAAAAAAAAAATAAAACAATTTCAAAAAGCTCTTTATTGAAATAAAACTCCCCAGAGACACCTCGTTGACCCTTTTATTAAATAAAAAATGTAAAAATCTTCTTTCGAAGTAGTCCAGTCTGTACCTGTTAAAAAAAAAAAAAAAAAAAAAAAGAAGTGAAAAAGCAGCAAACAAAGGCCCTGGCAGCATTAAGTCTATTGTCATTATGAGGAGGTCTCTGCAGAGGCCCTGACCACCTCAATGCAGAGACCTCCTCATAATGACAATAGACTGCCAACCCGGAAAAAACTAACAGATTCCCCGCACCCACCCCCGCACCTCCGCACCTCTGCAAGCCGCCCGCCACCCATCCAAACCCCTTCCCACCCCAGGAACTTACCAAGTCGCACGGCAACCTCTCCTCCGCAGACGAAGACCCGAACTGCACTTCTTCTTCCTGGACACGTCTCGTGACCTCAGCTGAGTAGCGCCGCGGCGGACGTCCATGGCGCAGGCACTTAACCAATCAGAAGAAGGAAGCCGGGTCACGTGACGGGTGACGTCGGAATGGCCGGTACGACGAGGAGACGCCGGTGGTGACCGTGAGCAGCGCGACTCGCGAGGTCTGGTGAGCCTGTGCTGTGGCTGTCATTTTAGCTAAGTTAAACTTAGCTAAAATGACAGCGGCGGGGAAAATCTTGCCGCCCCCTGCAGGGGCGCAAAATCTGCCGCCTGAGGCGGAATACTCATTCCGCCTCATGGCAGAAGCGGGCCTGAGTATCCCTGTCGTGAACAAGGTGATCCTCAGAGGACGTCCTTTCCTCCTGAGGGTCTAGCACTTCATGCTAGTGGTGGTTAGTGGCATAAGAAATAAGTTTCACTGCAGCAGGAACTGTGGGGGAGACTTACTAACAAATCTAAAAACACGATTTTGTCAAAGATGTTTTGGCATAATTTCCAATCTAATGTGTTTAGTCAAATTTATGTCAATTATCTAATAGCATAGTAAATGGGTCTTAAAAATAATGATCTTTTAATTAGTCTAATAAATTCACCTGGTCCGGAGCAGATGTAGCGATGCGCCAATATATGCGACTTTTTAACAAATTGCGCAGTTAATAAATTTAGCTAAAAAAGAATTCTGGCGCACTTTCGATCTAATTAATAACAAAATCTAATTCAAAAAGTCGCATCTAATTTGGATAGTCTTGTCTAAAAAAAGCTTCATAAATTTATATTAGATTTATTTTGAGTGCAAACTAGATATATTAGACTAAAAACAGGCGCAATTAGTTTGATAATCTCCCCTTGTGTCTTTTTTTGTGTCTCCCTCTACGAACTGACCTAAAAGACACCATCCCACCACCAGGAACTAACCTCTTTTTTTATAGGGGCCAAACTAAACTTCCTAGTGATTGGTGGGGCTGTGTGTGTGCAAAAAAAGAAAAGAGATGATAGGAAAGAAAAAGGAAGGAAAACACCTGCACCTGTGATAGGGGGAAAACAAACATGTGACAAACAGCAGTTAACCCAATACTTCCTTCAGCTATGCTCAATACAACACAGTAAGTAGAGCAACGACACATAGTGGGGAAAACACATAGTTCATCTTGAACTTCATCCCACTGTGAAAACCTTAGTGAGTTACTTTGCCCAGGTGCAATAAAAACTTAGTGGCACATCTGTGCTAGGACACTAAAGTACAGTCTCACCAATGCTAGTGTCAGGGCTATATTTTTGTGGAGCTTAAAGTGCCCCTCGGCTCGCACTGTGCGGCCGAGAAGGTGCTGATTTTCTTGTACTTGTTCTGTTTCTGTGTTCTGTTTCTGCATTAGTCTGAAAACTGGTTTATTTTGTCTGTTCACTTGGTTTCATGGACACACCTGACTTCACCTGCTGAGTTCTGTCTGGCCACTTCATGGTTAATCTTGTTTTGGTTCTTTCTGTGGCTGACAGGTTTTCCTGCCAGTGGATCTGTTTTGTGGTCAGGTGCCTGTGGTTGGAGATCAGGGGGATGGTCCAATTGTGTTCTGGACCAGAATCCTGGCTTCCTATATAACTAACCCCAGTCTGTATACTCATTGCTGGTTATTGAGCTTCCCTCTGCCTGCTTCTGGCTTTGCTATTCTGTGTTTGTTCTGCTTTGTATTTCTGATCATCCCTGCTTGCTGCCTGCCCCTGACCATATTGCCTGTCTTTTGGATCCTGATTTTGTACTTTTGCTACCCGACCATTGTGACATGGATTGCTGACTATTGCTTTTGCTGACCGCCCAGTTGTTCACTGTCACCTAGGGCAGATTGTGGCAAGTAGGCAGGGACAGTGGGTGGGGCTGAGCTTTGGGTTCACTGTCTGTATCTCTCCTGCATCCCTCTGTGACCTGAGTAGTAACAGCTAGACTGTATTATATTGAGACACACCTTCATTATGCCTAACATTTTCCTTTCTGGACTTCCTTATTACACTGCCTAAATACGGTGACTAACTGAAACCAACCAACAATTTCTTTATAATAAACATTATTTATTACACTTATTGTCTAAATAGAATAAAACATAGCAATAAAACCCACAACAACACAACCTAAATATAACAGCTGACGCTGTTCCCGGCTCGACAATCTATGTGTCTGGTCTGCAGACCAGAGTAATAGAGCACTGATCTAATGGATGTGCTCTATTAAAGGACAATGCGGCCGCGCACAGAATATTTATTTCTGCAAAATTAAACTTGATTTTGAAATAAAAAAATTTCTGTGTGGTTTATTGGGCTGGGTGCAGTATTCCAAATAAATGACTTGTTTCATCCCGCTCAGATACAAGCTAGGAAGCAAAATTATACAATGGCCGTAGTTTCTCTACTAGACCGTATGGCCATATTTCTATGGCCGTAGTTTCAGGCGCACACGTTCGGCCGGGTGAAAACAAACGGCCATTAATTTACGTAGTGTGAACATAGCCTAATGTTTTTTTCTTCCTTTTAGTTTTGATAATTTGTTGTACATATAATCTAGCCTAGCTTTTAAATGGACACTGTCACCAAAAAAACTTTTAATTTATCAGAGACATGAAACGTTTTTAATCGGACTGCACAATCAGGGGAACAAGCCGGCAAGTCAGTATGTAGCACATTCATTTCTGGCTCTGTCATGTGACCTAGATTTTTTCCATGAGGGTCTCCCCGCTGACCAGTGTTGTGCAAGTAGCAGAAAACTATCAATAAACCAGACCCAAATGGCAAGAGGCCTGGGAGGTAAATACAAAAAGTGCAACGTTGTTTGCTCATCACCATGCTATCACTTCATATGCCATGATGATTTGGTAGCAGAATACTCAATCTTTCTGCTCCCCAGCACTAACTTGCTGTCTTTTCACATTTCAGAATTTTACCTTCCAAAAAGAAAAGGGTCAGGTGTTGGTCTAACCATCATTTGTGCGCAACACAAAGCTCACATGTGATCACTAAAAGCTGCACAATGATAGAGGCATGGAAAGACGGGAAAGACATGGAAAGACGGGAGTTTAGCGACTGGGACAGAGGCTTGAGTTGTTTTCATTTACCCACAAACCCCCTTTAAATGCTTGTATAATACATTACAATACTTCTGAATTACAGTGTATTGTGCATTTAAGTGTTATCTTATGTTAGTACCACTGAGTTCCTGAGCCTTCTCTATATACTATCTCAGCGTTACTACACCATTGTCGGGAAGACCTACATACACCCTGAGCTCCGAAGAAGAATTGTGAAATGGGATAATTCTTCTTTGATCGCTGGCCATCCTGGAACCCATAAGACAGGGCAGCTGATCTCCTGTCACTTCTGGTGGCCAAGTTTATCCAAGGAAGTCAAGGACTTTGTGGCTCTGCTCATTCCAGACCACCCTTGGACACAAATAGCCATGGACTTTGTTACCGATCTTCCTCCCTCTCAGATTAACACTATGGTGTCATCTAGGTGGTTATGGATCGGTTCTCCAAGATATCCCATTTCGTATCTCTTCCCGGTTTATCCTCTGCTCCTAGTCTGGCTAGCCTCTTCTTCTAGCATGTTTTCCGCTTGCACGGTCTTCCCAAACATGTTGTCTCGGACAGAGGACCTCAGTTTGTTTCCAGGTTTTGAACTGCTCTTTGTTCCCAGCTCCAGGTCAAGTAGGACTTCTCTTCGGCCTATCACCCTGAGACCAAGGGGCAAGTCGAAAGAGTCAACCAGGTTCTGGGGAACTATCTACATCATTTTGTTTTTGCCCGTCAGGAAACTGGTCTAGTCTACTTTACCTGGACTTGAGTTCCACTGGCAAGTCACCGCTCTTCATTGTCTATGGTTGACACCCTTTTCCTCAGCAAACTCTGTCTGCATTCTCTGAGGTACAAGCCATGAACGAATTGGTAAAAGACTTTAAGTCTATTTGGTAACAGATGCACCAATCCCTAATACATGCATCCGGTCGGATAAAGGTTCAGGCTGACAAGAAGAGTCTGGTTATCAGCCAAGTATGTATGGCTAAAGTTCCCCAGCTAGAAGCTGGGTCTGCGGTTTCTTGGACTATTTACAGCATTAGGCTCGGTTCACACGTTGTAAGAGTGCGGCTGTATGTGCGGCTGTAATTGTGCGGCGGTATTTTTGATGGTTCGTGTGTATGCTGGGAAGTATAGGATATGCGGCTGCACAGTGCACACTATCTCTGAATCTACGGCCCTATCGTAAACGGACCCGTAAAAAATGAACAAGACCATTGTTTGCGGCTGGACATGCGGCCGTGGATTGACAGGCGGTCCGTACGGAGTACTTCAAAAATAGCCGGCAATGATGCCGAATGCCGATGCCTCTAATAGTTAATATATTAAATTAATCAAACACATTTTATTTGTAATCAAGACACTTTTGTTGATCAATAATTTATTTCTAACGAATCCATCATTTTGCAATTAAATATACTGTTAAAAAAAATAGATATATAAATAAATGTATATTTATCTATATATTTATTTTTTGACAGTATATTGAATTGCACAATGATGGATTCGTTAGAATTAAATTATTGACCAACGAAACTGAATTTATTTCCAAGAAAATGTGTTTTATTCATTAAATATTAATTAGTACAGGAAGCTCTATAAGCCGTGAATTCATATGCCGGCAATAGAGCATTCTGTACTAATCATCACTTTACTTTAATGAAAACATCAAATGTTTCTTCTAATTATGTTATGACAATAACATTATTAGAAGAAACATTTAGAATTATATGTGCGCTCAGCTGATTGGCTGTTCGGCTGAGCGCACATATAATAAGCCGGTCCGCAGTGCAGTCACTTCATTGTGCTGCGGACCAGCGAAGAGGACACATCGGGGTGAGTATAGAGCTCTACCCACCCCCTCCCCGGCACTGCACCCCTCCCAGCAAGGAAGAGGGGGTCAGTTAACCCCTTCCTTGCTGGGATGGGTGCAGTCTGACATCAGTCTGGCCCCCCGGGGGTTAAGGGGGATGCAATACATCCTCCCTTAACCCCTTGGGGGTCAGACTGTAAGCAGCGATCTGTAAAGATGCTGCATACTGTAAGGAGCACAACACCGCTCACAATGATGGGTGTTGTGCTCCTGTTTGTGTTTTTTTTGTGTGTTTCTCCCTTTTTGTTTTTCAGATATCGGTATCCTGGGAATTACGTCGGATTCCATGGACTACGTCGATGACCAGCGGTTGTTCTTTGAATTTTTTAAATAAAATGGTCAATGAGGGGTGTGGGGGTGTTTTTATTTGAATAAAAAAATTTTTTAACTTGTGTCTTGTCTTTATTTCTTTACTTTTTAGACTTAGTAGTGGAAGCCGTCTAATAGACGGAATCCATTACTAAGTTGGGGCCTAGTGTTAGCCGGTATAAAATGGCTAACACTAACCCCCTATTATTACCCCAGTACCCAATGCCACCAGGGGTACTGGGAAGAGCCGGGTGCCAGTGGTCCCGGAGCGTCAAAATTGGCGCTCCTGGACCGGGCGGCAGCAGGCTGGTAATATTTAGGCTGGGGAGGGCCTAAAACAATGGCTCTTCCCACCCTGGTGTTACCAGGCTGCTGTCGTTTGGTTTTTAACCCGGCTGGTTATAAAAATAGGGGGGACCCTATGCGTTTTTTTTTTTAAATAAATAAATAATTAAAAAAAAATGCATAGGGTCCCCCCTATTTTTATAACCAGCCGGGTTAAAAACCAAACGACAGCAGCCTGGTAACACCAGGGTGGGAAGAGCCATTGGTTTAGGCCCTCCCCAGCCTAAATCTTACCAGCCTGCTGCCGCCCGGTCCAGGAGCGCCAATTTTGACGCTCCGGGACCACTGGCACCCGGCTCTTCCCAGTACCCCTGGTGGCATTGGGTACTGGGGTAATAATGGGGGGTTAGTGTTAGCCATTTTATACCGGCTAACACTAGGCCCCAACTTAGTAATGGATTCCGTCTATTAGACGGCTTCCACTACTAAGTCTAAAAAGTAAAGAAATAAAGACAAGACACAAGTTTAAAAAAATTTTTATTCAAATAAAAACACCCCCACACCCCTCATTGACCATTTTATTTAAAAAATTCAAAGAACAACCGCTGGTCATCGACGTAGTCCATGGAATCCGACGTAATCCCCAGGATACCGATATCTGAAAAACAAAAAGGGAAAAACACACAAAAAACACACAAACAGGAGCACAACACCCATCATTGTGAGCGGTGTTGTGCTCCTTACAGTATGCAGCATCTTTACAGATCACTGCTTACAGTCTGACCCCCAAGGGGTTAAGGGAGGATGTATTGCATCCCCCTTAACCCCCGGGGGGCCAGACTGATGTCAGACTGCACCCATCCCAGCAAGGAAGGGGTTAACTGACCCCCCTTCCTTGCTGGGAGGGGTGCAGTGCTGGGGAGGGGGTGTGGAGAGCTCTATACTCACCCCGATGTGTCCTCTTCGCTGGTCCGCAGCACAATGAAGTCACTGTACTGCGGACCGGCTTATTATATGTGCGCTCAGCCGATCAGCCAATCAGCTGAGCGCACATATAATTCTAAATGTTTCTTCTAATAATGCTATTGTCATAACATAATTAGAAGAAACATTTGATGTTTTCATTAAAGTAAAGTGATGATTAGTCCAGAATGCTCTATTGCCGGGAATATGAATTACCGGCTTATAGAGCTTCCTGTACTAATTAATATTTAATTGATAAAACACATTTTCGTTTAAATAAATACAGTTTCTTTGTTCAATAATTTAATTCTAACGAATCCATCATTGTGCAATTCAATATACTGTCAAAAAATAAATATATATATAAATATACATTTATTTATATATATATTTATTTTAACAGTATATTTAATTGCAAAATGATGGAATCGTTTACATTTAATTATTGAACAATAAAAGGGACTTTATTACAAAGAAAATGTGTTTTATTAATTCAGTATATTAACCATGAGAGACATCGGCTATAGTGCAGAGGATCGCAAACCCCGGTAATAGCGATTCATGTAAACTGTTTCCCTGCTTTCCCAGATGCATCCAGAGGTGTTTGCATCACTTTCTTAACATTTTATTTGTTATTTTTAGTTGAACCAGATTTCCAAGTAAATGACCGTATGTTTTGAGCCGCATGTCTATTTTTTCCCACGGCAGTAGTTTCACCCGCACATTTACAGCCGCATAAAAAATACAGCCGCACAGTTACAGCGTGTGAACCCAGCCTCAAAGCGCACCACTCCAGTTGCTTTTAAACTCTTTTTGCCTCCCACCATGCAGATCCCAAACTCCTTCCATGTATCTCGCTCAAAGCCTGTGGTCCTCAACTGTTTTTCAAGGGAAGTCCATCTCTCCTCTACAAACAGCCTCTTCAGACATCTCTGCCGTCAAAGACATCCTGGCCATGAAGACGGTTAGAGGGACTTCCTAGTGGACTTGGAAGGTTTTGGTCCTGAGGAGAGGTCCTGGGACCCTGAGGCCAATGTTCTGGATTGAACTTATCAAAAGGTTCTTACAAGCAAGAAGGCAGGGGAGGCAAAAGTGGGGGTACTGTCACGGCTGCAGTCTGTCCTCCAAACCGCTGCCACTCCCGGGCACCAGCAGACGCTGGTCCCAAAGTGCAGGGGTCCGTTGCCGCTGCCTCTTCAGCCCCACAGGGTGCCTCACGCGTGCCCTTCTTCTGTGATTAAAAGAGGCAGTATGTCTCCTATTGGTCTTTGCACTCAAACACCTCCATATAAATCCCTGCTTCCACTTGACCCTGTTGTTGGAGCTTCTGCATGCTTCCTAGCGTGTGGTCCCAGTTTGCCCATTATTCCTGCCGCTGATTGTTCCAGCCATAAATCCTGCTGTGTTCCTGTCTGCCTACCTGTCTCCAGCTGCACCTCGCCTGCCGCCGCTAGCAAGCCAAGCCAGGGGTAGCAATCTGGAGGTCACCTGCTGCAGCAAGTTCATCCCGCCTTGCGGTGATCACTGTTCAATGCCAGTGGCCCCTTAGACTCTGCTCCCCGGTGCGACTTATGTCATCGCTAGCGGTGGTACAGCAGATCTAGGACTCCAGTCGTTACAAGTTCCCCGTCAGAGTCATTTTCTAAGTTCAGATCCTTCTCCTTCCAACTAGAGATGTGTAAATCCACAGTATTAGCAATAACGCTAGGAGAAAGTGCATTGGCCAGAGACTTACCACGCTAGTCCAAGCATTTAAATCCAGACCATAAGATCTTAGCACAATCATCGTCCGCTAGAAGTATGGGAAGATGCTTATAAAAATAGAACAAATGTTATTAAATTGAGTGCTATATGGAGTAGAAAACACCAGTGGGGAGGAATCAGTCTTATTATTATCATGGCAATATCTAATTCTGTCTCTCAGGTGGTATTCCCTATTATGGGGCTCCGCGATGGCTCCAGTCCTATTCATAATACTCCTTTTGTATCTACAGTTAGAAAGCTTCTTTTGTAAGTCATTTGCAGCCCCTATGTAAGACATGTCAGTAGAACATGCCCTCCGTGCTCTTATGAACTCACCTATGGGTAAATTGCGTGTGATATGCTGGGGATGACTGCTGAATGTGTGAAGTATTCCAAATAATGAATGTAATTTGCAAACTTGCCCTATATCACATCTACTGTTGATTTAGATTTTGAAAGTTACACTTTAACTGAGTTTTTGAGGACAAAAGCAATATGGAAACTATCAATCCCATGATTCTCCACTAGCTTGGCTCATCCTTGAGACAGGATGTGAGCCCAGACGGGGATCATTAACCAGCCAGCACACTAAAGTTTGTCAATTAACCCTTTAGCAATAGGGAAACAATATACAGGGAACAATAAGATACATTACATACATTATGTTCGTCACAATAAGTTTAGAGAATTATTGTTTAGAAAATCATGAAAAACTTGGCCACGCCCCCCTGCCATATTAGGAGGAGATCATCTACATACTGACCATACCAGAATAACAACGTTTATTTAAACAATTATTGAGAAAACATGATTTTAGCATAACAGTTTAAAAAGAGGAGGACAACACAGGACAGACAACACAACATAGGGAAAAGGGACCTGCTGACAAAGGACATACCGAAATGTGCGTTGGGGTTGTTCCAGTGGGTGAGGGAGCTGCACAGCTCATATGCATGGTGTTCTATTCCCTGTCTACTATTGTATTTTTTTCCTGAGGTGACCATTGATGGACATTGATGCACTCTGCACTTTACCTCCTTATACTCTCTCTCTTTTTTCACCTCTGGAAATTTAATTGTTTAAAAACTTTATGAATTTTTGCTTTCGCTACTTTTTGCGTATTGCATGATGCACATGGCACTTGCGCTCTTTTGTTTTCCATGCATGAACCGTGTGGTCTCCCTTTTCCCTATGTTGTGTTGTCTGTCCTGTGTTGTCGTCCTCTGTACAAAAAATCTTTTTAAACTGTTATGCTAAAACCATGTTTTCTCAATAATTGTTTAAATAAACGTTGTTAATCATTTACAATAATGTGTGGTTTGGCTAATGCTACGTTTACACGAAACGATTATCGGGCGAAAATCGTTCATTTAGATCTTTTAACATGTTCATAAATCGCAAAAAATTCGCCGATCGTTCCGTGTAAACAGTCGTCGCGCGATAGTCCGGCCGCGCGCCGCCCCCCGCTCATCCGCAGCCCCCTGCGCCGGCTCGATCGCCACCCCCGCTGCTCCGATCACCACTCCCACCGCTCTGATCGCCACCCCCGCCGCTCCGATCCCCAACCCCTACCCGCCGCCGCTCCGATCGCCCCCACCAAGAGCATACGTTACCTGCTCCGCACAGCAGGTCTACCGACATCCCCAGCTCCCATCTTCAGCGCATTGATTGGCTGAAGAGATGAGCCGGGAATTTCAAACGGCTCCTCTTCAGCACTGATTGGCTGAAGGGGAGCCGTTTGAAATTCCCGGCTCCCCTCTTCAGCCAATCAATGCAAGGCAGCACTGATTGGCTGAAGGGGAGCCGTTTGAAATTCCCGGCTCCCCTCATCAGCCAATCAATGCACGGCAGCACTTATTGGCTGAAGAGGGGAGCCGGGAATTTCAAACGGCTCCCCTTCAGCCAATCAGTGCTGCCTTGCATTGATTGGCTGAAGGGGGGAGCCGGGAATTTCAAACGGCTCCCCTTCAGCCAATCAGTGCTGAAGAGGAGCACTGATTGGCTGAAGAGGAGCCGTTTGAAATTCCCGGCTCATCTCTTCAGCCAATCAATGCGCTGAAGATGGGAGCCGGGGATGTCGGAAGACCTGCTGCGCCGAGCAGGTAACGTATGCTCTTGGCCGTGGCGGTGGGGCGATCGGAGCTGCGGCGGTGGGGCGATCGGAGCGGCGGGGGGGGGGGCGATCAGAGCGGCGGCCGGAGGGGGGGGGGGGCGGCCGGGGGGCGATCGGAGCGGCGGGGGTGCCGATTTTTCCATACGATATATCGTACTGCCTGAACGCTGATCGTTATAAAAAAAAAATTGTTACTTCAAAATCGTTAATCGTACGATCGGGCCAATTATCGCTCCATGTAAACTTAGCATAAGGGTCCATTTACATAGAAAGATTATCTGACAGATTATCTGCCAAAGATTTGAAGCCAAACCCAGGAACAGACTATAAACAGAGATCAGGCCATAAAGGAAGGCCATATAGGCTTTGGCTTCAAATCTTTGGCAGAAAATCTGTCAGATAATCTGTGTAAATGGACCCTTAGATGTTTCTTCTATTGTGAAGACCTTTTGGGGTGATATGTGTATTGCACATCTTTGAGCATTGAGGGTGCATCTTTTTGCTCTTCATAAATTATTCAGCAAAAGTTTTTTGGAGTAACTGACCATACCAGAGAATACAGTCTCAGTAGGGACTTAAAGAGAGTGTATTCTCTAGTATGGTTGGTATATAGGCATTCTGCTCCTAATATGCCAGGGGGGCATGGCCAATGTACAAGTTTTTCATGATTTTCTAAACAATAATTCTCTAAATTTTGTGTTTTACTGTACAGCATGATTTTTCTTGTTTTTCATTTTGTTTTCCATATATACAGCTAACAATAGCTTTCAAACTTTTTATATTGTAAACCTATATCAGGTAATGGAATACTTCACGCATCCAGCAGTCATCCTTAGCATGTTACATGCAAATTACCCATAGGTGAGTTCAAAAGAGCACGGAGGGCATGTTCTACTGACATGTCTTACATAGAGGCTGCAAATGACTTACAAAAGAGGCTTTCTAACTGTGGATACAAAAGGAGTATTATAAATAGGACTCGAGCCATATCGGAGTCCCATAATAGGGAATACCACCTGAGAGACAGAATTATCGCCATGATAGTAATAAAAATGCTTCCTCCCCATAGGTGTTCTCTACTCCATATAGCACTCAGTTGCCAAGCACTTGAAAGTTTGTATGTGTGACTTCAACTATATCTTTGCTGACCTTTGTGCACTTACGTGTTAACTATGTATTTACCGCATTTGTAGATTGTCAGGAGATTCCCATTTGCCAATCCTACGGGAAGGCATTGGGATTCCAGGTGTTGTAATTATTTTTATATAAATAGCATGTTGATTACTATACACATTTAACCCATTAGGGACCAAGGACGTAACTGTACGTCCTTTTTTGTGTTGCATTGCCACTCAAGGACGCACAGTTACGTTCTGGGATGAAACAAGTGCAGGAGCTGCGCCCGTGCCATCCCGCGGCAGGTCCCGGCTGTCAGTTATAGCCAGGCACGCGCTTCATCTGCCACGACCCGCGGCGAATGCGGATCGCGACAATTAACACTAAGTGCTGCGATCAGGCCGATCTTCCCTCTATTCCTATCAGGGCCGTGCAGAAGCGATCACACGGCCCTGATGGTTGCTGTGACACCAGGAGGCTTCCCTGAAGCCACCTGTGTCATAGCTATGGTGGCTGAGCCAGTTTAGCTTTGCCTGTTTTACAGGCACAATACAATGCAATGCAGATCTGCATTGCAATGTAATGTGCCTGTGATCAGGCAATCACATAGTGATGTCCCTATGGTGGGACAGTAAAATAAAGTATTACGGTAAATAAAAAAATTAAAAAATAAATAAATTAAGTGTAAAACACATAAAATCTCCATTGCCCCCAATGCAATAATAAATGTAAAAAATAAATAAAAATAATAAAAGTACACATATTTAGTATTGCGGCATGCGTAATGACGCTGGCAATAAAATTATCATATAACTAAACCCGCATGGTGACCGCAGGAAAAAAAAAATGAAAATTAATAATTTTGTCATGTTTTCAAGAAATGTGGGCATTTTTCACACCCAAATTGTACGGATATTGGCCAAATTTTACTATTAATCTAAAGTACAATATGTCACGAGAAAGCAATCTTAGAATTGCTAGGATAAGTAGTAATATCACGGAGGTATAACCACATAAAGTGAGACTGGTCAGATTTAAAAAATGGGCTCCGGTCCTCAAGGCACTATCTGGACCGGTCCTGAACGGGTTAAAGGGAACCAGTCACGTTAAAAATGGCTATTAAGCTATGGAAATGTGCTGATAAATCACTCAGCACACTTCCCATACATTTCCCTATATCCTCCGTCCCTGCCAAGAAACACTTATAAACTTACTTTTACAGATTGGAGTGCCATATGGTAATGACCCCCAAGTAGTCATCTGGGCGGTGGGCTGTTGAAAGGTAGTCACGGTCCCCTGGGTGATTCGGCGATGTAATCACGCCCCTCTGGGCGTGAGGGGCGTTATTCAAACTCCAGTGAAGCTGTGACGTCATACAGTAAAGCTGTGGCGTTCTCATCAAGCTGCACATGCGCAGTACAGCAAGTCCCGTTCTGTGCTGCTATGAGCTACGGCACGCTTCTGGATGACATCACAGCTTCACTGGAGTTAGAATATCGCCCCTCACGGGTCATGATTACATCGCTGGAGCTTAACATCTCTTTGCTTTCAGTGGGCATTCTTGGACGGTAGTCGGCCCGCTCACTACCGTGCTCCACCAGAGGCATGCAGTTATCATTACCAGAAAGGGTGAGCGGACAGCATTGGGTTTTTTTGCTTTTTCCGTTTGGTCCTTCTTATGGACTGCACAAAATTTTACGTTTTTTGTGCAAAAATTATTAGGAGCATGTGCCCGATAAATCACTACTAACAAAGTAGCTAATATGAAACTACAACCCCTCTAAGCATAAAAAAAGAAAAATGTGCAAATTTGTACGCCGTGTGCAAAAATATTGTATTAGCCCCCAAATCTTGAACTTGAAAAATCGATTTCATCTTTACTTGGTACTTTTCTTCCAAGTGTCACCATACCCAATATAGGGGGTATTGTGTGACAATGGCATTCCGAAATCGGCAATGTAAGACACTGATGAAAAATATGACCAGTCTGTGTCTGTTTGCTCTATAGAGAAGGCAGAATGGTCTATTAGATGTGAGTGCATCTCTAAAAAGAATCTCTGCATACTATACCCTCCTCCATGTTTTTTTTTTAAAACTTTTTTAAAAAATAAATAAGAGATATATCCGTGGGCCATAGCCTGTCACTGAATAGACCAGGCCAGATGTGTCAGAGGTGAGCAGGGAATATAGGATGAAGGCTATGGGATACTGGGGGAGCATAGATAAGTATTAACCTTATAATTTTTTTATGTAAAAAGCAAGGGCTGCATGGATGTAACAATGTATGTGCAGCTCTTGCTGCATGATTATTGAGCTCTGCGTAGGAAATGTTTTTGGAAATGTTGGGCCATCTACAATGGCTACCTGTTGCCCAGCAAATGACATACAAGGCCATCCACAACCTGTCCCCTCCACATATCTCTGACCTGATTCCATCTGTGTCCTTCTCCTCACCCTCCCAAAACTCCAAGTTTTCTCCCCTGCTCCCCTTATGCTGTGAACCTTTCCATCCCAAAACCACAGACTCTCGCTTACCATCAAAACCTTTAAAAGCAACTTGCTTTTAAAGCCATCTCTTCAGGAAAGTCTACAACAAACTATAACCAAGCTGTCACTTCACTGCTATATGAACAGCTGCTCTGTCTGCCATTTGTCCATCCCCATCACTTTGTAGATTGTAAGTCCTCAGGAGCAGGATCTCTTTCTGTATTAGTCTGTTTACATCTATTTATATGAAAAAAAAACCCCAACCCCATATGACTTTAGGGGAGCTATCAAAAGTGCAACAAGTGCATAAAAAGTGAATGCAGTGGCATCAGCTATTATTACAGTGCTATTATTACAGTATAACACAAATGATCTCACTAGGTACTTCCTGCTGCTTCCAGTTACTCACATACACATGTACCTCTCTCAATAGCATGGTAATGTGTGTCCATAAATTGTGTTGTTTACCAGAACCTCCTTTTGATGCCTCTTGGAGGATTATGATGCTACTGTATGTGTCTGTTAATGACTGCATTGATGGTTGGAAATATTATCTGTTCTATAACCCATCTGGGCCTTACCTCTGTGCACTTTTTATTAGTTGTTCATTTAGGTATTGACAATTGTGCATTGATTTTCACACTTTAAATCACTTGATGTAGTTTTTGTGACCATTTGCAGTCTTTAGCTGATCTCCTGATTTTAGTTTTTAAGGGTGCGTTCACACCTACAGGATCTGCAGCAGATTTGATGCTGTGATCAGTTATTTAAATGAAATCTGCTGCAGAAAATCAGCTTCAGATCCTGTAGGTGTGAACGCACCATAAAGGGGTATTTTGCTCAAACGTAACTTTTCATATGTTGCTGCCCATGGTGAGACTAACAATTCATTACATACTTGTATTATCTACTCAGTCTCCTTCCCCAAGTTCTGAGCTGCTGCTTTCTGTTGAAGACACAAAAACTTTTCTCTCCATCTCCCCCCCTCCTTTCAAAGACATTAGATGTTACCAATTCCCTGGCAGTCTGTATCTGAAACTTTGTAGCTTTTTTGTAATGCTGGGAGGGTTCATTTGACATGTTGCTGATGAACTCACCGTGGTAATTCCTCTGGATAGGTAGATAAAGCCAGCCAGGGACTTGTTTACATCAAAAGGGGGGGGAGACAAAAGTTCACAGTTTTTTGTGTCTTCAACAGAAAGAAGCAGTTTAGAACTGGGAGAAGGTGACTGAATAGATAATAAGAAATATAGAAGGAATTGTTAGTCTCATCATGCGCAGTAACAAATGAAAATGTTTGAGCGGAATACCCCTTTAAGTCATCAATATATCACTATATTTTTTATAATTTATTTAGTTTATTACCTTATAGAAGTGTAATAACCACAATACCGTATACACCTGCAGTCATACATTCATACCCATGTACACACAACATTCATGACTTCAGCATTTAGGAACAGGTCACACATTACACTTTAGGAAAAGGAAAACAGATGCTCAGCCTTAAGAATTATCTTTTAATTCTTTCGTAAACGGCAGCTTTTCTGAACACCTGGATATTTCAGCCACAGACATAATCTCCTTCACACCCGAGGGATGTGCAGCCTGGACGACGCATAAAGAGGATGCAGAGAAAGCTCTTGTCCACGTGAGGCACAGTTTCTTGTGTGGCTTTCTTTTCTGATGTCAACTTAGCACTAAAAGTAACAGGATATGTGTAATAAACTTTGACAGCCCTGAAGATTCCCTGCTCATGTTAGTGGCCATCTTGAAAACTTTCTGTACTATGTAAGTTAACCAAGCCAGCAAGCCTTGGATATATAAGAGACATCAGTGCTAAATATTTAGCTGCATTAACCCCTTTCCACCAATTATGAATCCGTTCAGCTAGTCATAACAAGATTACACTGTGCTTTATCTTTCTTGTGAAAAGTCCTCTATATACTTTCTCACTGTAAGAAAAGGCAGTCTGAAGCCATAGTTCTCCACCATACAGCATTCAGGGTGGACTCTGGCATAACGTATTAATCCTTTCTGTGTCAAAAGTCTCTTCAATGATGTGTCGTAACATTACTGTACACTTCTGGCACCTAAAGGGTTTCACTTTTCACAGTGAGGGGGGCCTTGTAATGCTTCTTAACGTTAAAATATGATTGTGGCCCAACTCAAAATGGTAAGGTTTACAAGTAGTTATCTGTTTTCTCTGCAGCACAAATATACTCTTTGTTTCTATATACATATAGTGCCTTTCAGAGACCCTGCACAAGCAAATATGGAAAAGCAGAAGCTGCGCTCAGCCTACAGTAGAATATTATGGAGCTCCTCTATAAAACCTGTACTCTGCGAGGCTGCTATCCACTTAGATAAGATGATCTCTCTATATCTGTCCTGATTTTATGCTGGAGGATGGAGAGAGGTAAGCAAGCTGAGAAGCCCCCCCATTCTTCTTTGTGCTTAACTAGGGCCTCGTCTTTTCACATCTGAGATAAGGAATGTCTGAAGTATAAAAATGGTATTTACAAGTGACCACAGATGCAACGACCCCTTGTTCTTGGAGCTGGCCTGTTACCTCGCCTCTAGGACTATGGGGATGGGGGAATCAACAGCATTTACAGACTTACCATGAAGTATCAACCTATATCAATTTTTCTTGTACAAAGCATCAGAAGATAAGAAGGTTTGCTCTGTCTCCTTCTTTATGCCCTCATGGATTTTTCCTACTAAATGAAATTTTCTTATTTAAGGAAACTGAAGATATTTTTGAGATATTGGTATACTCCAGTATCAAGCCAGAGTCAAGCTTCCAGTGGATCCCATGCAACAGGGGGCTCTAAATTGTTCCACTTTTTTTTACTGATATCACAATTTAAAATCTAGGTGTTAGAAGATTTGTCTAGTTGAAGTGTGATTAGTCAAAGGTAGTGAATATTGTAGGTTCAACCAATGTTTACAGTTGTTGTTCTTGCTGCTGGACTGGTAACCCACCATTGGCTGCCTACCCATTTATCGGATAGGGTAATAGTCTCAGTCTGGCAGATAGGCCTACTGCCAATCTAACAACTGGGTTTACATGTTGAAGATTTTAGAGCCAGTCATGTTCTAACCATTATGGTTTCATCGGGGCATTTACATACTTAGATCTGTTACTAAGATGGAATAAATTTTACAGGAAAAAATATGACCACCTCTGCAATTGGTGCCTGATCTCTTATTGGTGAATGAAATAGACATCTTGCTCAGATGAGTGCTGCAGCCCTTTTAGCAATGGGTAGTGGTTAGGGGGCATAGGCCCCGCCAACAAGTCTCTGACATGGTTCAGTGACCCAATAAATCATCATGCCTATTTACACATAATGATTATCTCTAATATCGATCATTATCATCAGATAATAGTGAGAATGACTATGTGCAAATCTGACCTAGCACACAAGCAAACTGTACTGCTGTGGCTATCAGCCTATTAGATTATTTAGAGAATGGGCTCCATGGTATCACTAGAAGTTTATGAGAAGACAGGCTGAACATTAGTTTGGCCCACAAAATAGAAGCCTACTTTAGCTAAAAGGTGTGCTTGAATAGAAAATCCAATGGAAAAATCTGTTATGATAAACTCCTTGTAAACAAATTTGCATATCATTGCGGGACTGTATATCTAATGTGCTTTTGCATATTTAAAACAATGAGTTTTAATGTTTATGGTGTTTTTTACTCCCATAGACCAAATTATCTCTGTACTATGCCAGAGCCCTATCATACCTCAATCATTCACTAATTTAAGTGAAGGACTTTTTCTCTAAATAGGAAAGCAGCCCTCTCATACTTAGCATTCTTAAGCAATACGGAATATTTTTTTCTATGTGTAGTAAGATTCCCTATTACTCTAATAATCCAAACACTGTTGTTAACCCTTTCGCCCCTTATTGACGGAAGGGGAGACCAAAAATCTGTTGAGGCATGGTTAGCAGATACAGGTTCACCCTGCAGATTTTCTTCACGCAGCAACACTAAAAGGTTGATTCTTTCTTAATCCTGAAAGACACAGAGTAGGGTTTTGGAGCAGATGCAAAAGTCAAGCCCTTTTCTGGGGGGCCAGGTGTATGAGCAGCAGAAAAATGGGTATGCCCTGTGAGTGGGGCCTTTTGTAAACATGAGTTTTGAACTCTGCTGTACTCCACTCCTGCCCACCCAGAACACCCTGTCCTCCGTGAAAAATAAGCAAAATATAACAATGTCTAACACCATCCCACATCGGCCCTCTGGCAGTGGAAGGGGTGTACGTAGGTTGCACTGGGCCTCCCCAATAAATAAATATGTTCATATAAATAAGTAAACAGATAGTTCTTTGCACTGCAAATCTGTAGCCACTCTTATGGAGGGGGAGGGGGTTGTCATCCCAAGGGTCTCTGGCATGAGTATCATCCTGTACCCCCTCACATATTTGGTCATTTGAGGGAGGTCATCAGGTGCAAGTTCCTTTATGGATGGTCTCTCCTGGGCGTTGAGTAGACAGACATAGAACACTCACAAGACACAACCTTGTGTTTAGGTAGCTTGGTTCTTCCTGCTCCTCCCCAAAGCCACCTTTTGGTCCTTGGGTGTGGGTGAGGGACAAAGTTCATGAGGCTCAGGGGTGGGACATAGAGTGTTTAGTGGTAAAAAGTCTTCTTTTCCCATAATCCTCTAGGGAAGGATTGAAGGGATCAAAGGTCCATTGCGTATCTGAATTAAAAAGAAAGGTAGAATTTTCCATTATTACTTCATTCATTTCATCTGAACTATGTCTCCTATATGACTTGGGAACAAGATCCTACCTGTATGACCGATATTGGTCTTTTGTGTTTAGGGATGGTCAGTATGGTTGAGTTGTATCTTTAGGCCTCTTTAGTTGGACTTTCAGCCTTTTCATCCCTATCTGGAAGCCATTCATGGCCTGAATAGCTGTCTGAGCGCTGGACGGATTATCAAAACTGACAAAACCTGGCGTAAAAAGGCAGATACACAAATGGTAACAATTGTGACATATATCTATATCACCATGCCTGTATGCTGAGGAAAAGACCGCAGAATAAAAATTCTTAGAACTCACCAAAACATTTGCTCTGATTGGTCGCTCGATCCATGAACACTTTGGATGATATGATATTGCCAAATGGCAGAAACATTTGTGTCAGCTCATTATCCCCAAACTCCTGGGGCAGATGATAGATAAACAGGTTACAGCCCTCTGGCCCTATGGAAAGAAGAACCCAACATGTAATGCAAGGATGTACTAACAGCCTATTAATGCGGCTGAAGATTATACAGCTACGGTAGCAGTTTTAGTTTTTATACGCTATATGAAGGCTTGGGAAACTTGTTTACTTCCCATCCTAAGCAGGTGACCAAGAAATTCAGTTCTGCTCTAGAAACTTTTATAGACAAGCTTAGAGACAATTAAATGCTTTTCTATTTCTAATAACATGTGATCATGGAATGATAAAAAAAAACAAGTCTAAGACATAATGGAAGAAATATGACTAACCTCTAATTATAGAATAGTTACATATAACTGAAAATCCGATTTAGGCCTCCTTATATTTTTCTTCTAAATAGATCTGGGCGATTAATCCGTTTAATTCATTTGATTAATGTGCCCAGTCACTGAAGCATGATTTCAATTTTTGCCTAAATCTCCCATTCCATTTTGGCCCTACTATCGGCAGAGGCTCTACCCTTCACATGTGAGCAGGCAGTGCAGTGTGAAGTGTAGCTGAACTAGTTATGTCAGCTGTCAGTCCGTCAGGCATGTGTCCCAGGTGCAGTTAGGGTCCTGGGGAGGGGGCTCTGTGAGATAATGCTGCAGCCACCCTGACATACAACCTGTTGAATTGTGTGCCAGATCATCTGTCTATGTATCAACTCTCTCCTCTATCACCTCTCTTTTCCTTTCTTAATTTATCCACCTAACTCCTCTCTCCTGCTATGTGGTGTGTAAGTGACAGTTTTGTCCTATACACTGTAGTTGTTCACAATATTTCTACAACTCAGCAAGAAATGTTATATTATGTATTTATAATCCGTGGAAAGCAAGTTATATCTTGCTTACTCTCATTTCATTGCATAACTAGACCAATATAATATTCAGGAGTATTTTAAAGTGGTACTCCCATCTCCTAAAGCGATGGCATGTCCCTAGAAAAGTACAGTAAACTGGGGCCAAAGCAGTTTTGCAAAGGTTATTTTTTCAGTTCAATCAACATTACATAAGGTCACAATGCCATGACATCATAAAGCATAGCTGTACCACTGTGGTTTACATGTTCTTAAAGATTACCATCAGAGATGGACCTCACTTATTCACTTCTACTGTTTCATTTTGTAGCTTACCCTCTTTAGGTAGTGCATAGTGAGTGGTCACATGCTTTGTAAGCCTATACAGCTCAACGACAACAACTGCATCTCAATCTCTCATCAATTTCATGCTGCTTCAACCATGAGTCATAGGAATGGTCTTTGGTTACCAGATCTCTCCCTATACAGGTCCCTATATCTCTCCCTATCTATCGCTCAAGGCCGACAGAGCAAGCAGAAGCCACTGGGGACCTCCTCAATGACTGGTTGTTCAGGCATTATGAAAGTAATGAGAGGTTCCCTTTAAGGCTTCTGTTCAAATAAAAAAAAATGTATACAAACAGATAAGGCCCATTACAATCTATAGTCCAGGGGTAGGGAACCTTGGCTCTCCAGCTGTTACAAAACTACAGTTCCCATTATGCCTGGACAGCCAAAGCTTTAGCTGTCCTGGCATGATGGGAGTTGTAGTTTGGCAACAGCTGGAAAGCCTAGGTTTCTACACCTGCTATAGACCAATGCACATGACCCTGAGCACCAATTTCTGTGCATTTGCCTGAAGAACAGACCACAAAAAATGGGACCTCTACTTTTACAATCCAAATAGTGGTCCAGGCTCCATAGATATTAGGCCCCTTCACAAGTGCACAAGCTGTGATTGCCGGAGGGCCAAAGACATCTGACATCTGGGGGCCACCTGTCTTCAAGGACCATGCAATACATAGTCAAACAGGGACGTGTCAGGGAGGCCAAAAACAGCCATCTTCTCTAAACTCCCTATTGAAAATACCCCTTTGACTTGGTCCATGAGTATGTGCCTATGAGGGGAATGAGATAAGATATGGACAAGTTAACCCTTAGGTGACCCTGGACCTACCCGTACATCCAGGGCCGCCTACATGTGCTCAGAGCGGGGCCGCGTGGAGGCGAAGGCAGCAGCTGGAAGCAATCAAAGTGACTATCTCATCGATCTATGCTGCATATCTATGCAGCATAGATCTCAATGAGAGCTCAGTGTGCATATACTAGAAGTCCCCCATGGGGGCTTCTAGAATGCGTGTAAAAGTAAAAAAAAAGTGTTGTTATCAATAAAAAGTCCCCTCCCCTAATAAAAGTGTGAATCATCCCCCTTTTCCCATGTTATAAATAAAAATAAATAAATAAATATGTTTGTTATCGCCGCGTGCGTAATCGCCCGAACTATTAATTTATCACATTCCTGATCTCGCACGGTAAACGGCGGAAGCGCAAAAAAATCCCAAAATGCAAAATTGCGCATTTTTGGTCACATCAAATTCAGAAAAATTGTAATAAAAGCGATCAAAAAGTCGCATATGCGCAATCAAGGTATCGATAGAAAGTATATATAATGGCGCAAAAAATGACACCTCACACAGCCCCATAGACCAAAGTATAAAAGCGCTATAAGCGTGGGAATAGAGCGATTTTAAGGAACATATATTTGTTAACAATGGTTTGAATTTTTTACAGGCCATCAGATACAATGAAAGTTATACATGTTACATATCGTTGTAATCGTAACAAGTCAGTTTTACCCCAGGGCGAACGGCGTAAGAACGAAAAAAAACCAAATAAAAGAAATGCGTTTTTTTTTTCCCCCAATTTCACCACACATTGAATTTGTTTCTGGTTTCGCAGTGTACTTTATGAAAAAATTCAGCCTGTCATTGCAAAGTACAATTAGTGGCACAAAAAATAAGGGCTCATGTGGGTTTCTAGGTGGAAAAATGCAAGTTCTATAGCCTTTTAAGCACAAGGAGGGAAAAACGAAAACGCAAAAATTTAAATTGGCCCGCTCCTCTAAGGGTTAAAGATCCAATAATGTACCAAAATCTAAAGCATTCACCAACAAATCTGGCATGTTTTTGACCAGCTTCTGCAGCTGCATTCTGATAGAAATAGCTGATAATACAGTTTTATTATAGCACGTTTAACATCTTATTTGGAATAGCTGGTGCAGAGTTCATACACAGTATATTTAGATCTTTCAAATGCAGCCATGGATGCCTGCTCAACTTTTCTATATCTAAAGCCTCATTCACACATCCACTTAGAGACCCATTGATTTCTATGACCCCATACACCCACCCGTATGTGGTACAGGTCCATGTTGGGACTGGGATCCGTTTATATAAATAATGTATATTTTGCCGCCATTTAAGAAAACTACATACGTGGTCAATGTTGGCGTTTTTATTGGCTTTTCTTTTGGAAAAAACCTTTAGACTCATTTGCCTCATCTGCCTAAGGCACACCATAATAAATATATTAAAAGTAAGTATCCATTAAGACCTTAGTGCATAAACAGGACGGTGCACGGATTCCAGGGCTGGGCTGACTCCAGCACTTTGGGTATAAAGTACAAACAATCCTTTTATTTTATATTACACAAAAACATAAAACTCCATGTGGTAGGCCTGTCCACCAACGTGTTTCGCACATCAGCACTTAATCATGGTATAGTTTTTTCTATAATATGAAATTAAGGATCGTTTTTATACTTCCTTTTTATTCTTTGACTGCCCAAAGCGGAAGTAGTAACCGTGCTAGTAGTAAACAGGTGTTCAGGGCCGTTTCGGGGGTCTCTACCGCCTGAGGCAAACCTCAGGTGGCCGCCCCTCACTGTCAGGAGCGCAGAATCTGCCGCCTGAGTCTGTCCCCCCCAAACCGCTTGTACCTTCGGATCGCTGCTTTTAATCCAAGATCTGTCCTGGGGTCCGTTCGGCAGGTTATGCAGTTATTGTCCTAAAAACAACTTTTAAACTTGCAGCCCTGTGTCAAATTGGCGTGGCCTAGAGTGTCTGCATTAGGCTGGCACAACCTCTCTGTCCCTTCTCCCCACCCTCTTCATCATTAGGAATGCTCCAGGCAGGTATTCTCCTATTCATCAGCTGTGTGAGCACAGCACATGGGCTGGATCGTTCAGGCACCTGTGAAGGTTTCACTGCAGAGGAAAAGGAAATATCCTGCCAGTGGCATTCCTAATGATGAAGAGGGTGGGGAGGAGGGATGGAGGGGTGGTGCAAATTTAGGGCACAGACCCTCTAGGCCACAGCAGTTTGACACAGGGCTGCAAGTTTAAAAGTTATTTAGGACAATAACTGCATCACCTGCCGAACAGATCCCAGGACAGATCTTGAATTAAAAGCAGCTATCCGAAGGTACAAGTGGTTTAAGGGGGACAGATTGTGCGTACAGAGTCGCTTTAAACTTGCCTAGGATAAATATATATCTAAGAAAGGAAATACTAAAAAGGGCAGACTAGATGGACCAAGTGGTCATTCTCTGTTGACAATCTTCTAGGTTTCTAGTTGATATATTCCCTTTAGCTATTATCTAGCGCGCCTTATGTTCCCAAAAACGTTTACTAGCTGAATCCCATTAATTTGTGAAATAAGAAGAAAAATATGGGAAAACTGTTTTGGATTATGATCAGTACTGTATTTATATATTCAGTAACCCAAGTTTGTTTTATAGTTTATGGGTATATCCACTTTTTAATACAAGATTCAATTCTGAATGATAGAAACATAGAAGATTGTCGGCAGAAGAAGACCACTGGGTCCATCTAGTCTGCCCTTTCAGTATTTTTTTTTCTTATTATCTTAGGATAGATATATGTTTATCCCAGGCATGTTTAAATTCTGTTGTTGTAGATTTACCAACCACATCTGCTGGAAGTTTGTTCCAAGTATCTACTACTCTTTCAGTAAAGTTATATTTTCTCACGTTGCTTCTGATCTTTCCCCCAGAAAACCTCTCACTGTGTCCTCTTGTTCTTTAGCTCAGTTTTTTACTAAAACACTTCCCTCCTGACTATACAGATTAAAATCCTTAAGTCTTTCCTGATATGGTTTATGCCTCACATCCTCCACCATTTTTGTAGCCCGTCTTTGGACCCGTTCTATTTTAACAATATCCTTTTTTAGGTGAGGTCTCCAGAACTGGACACATTATTACAGATGTGGTCTCACCAGAGCTCTATACAGCGGGATCACCATCTCTCTCTTCCTACTGGTTATACCTCTAGCTATACAGCCCAGCATACGATTTGCTTTCCCCACCGCCTGGTTGCACTGGTGACTCATTTTAAGGCTGTCAGAAATCACTACCCTTATATCCTTCTCTTCTGAAGTCTTTTCCAACACAGTACTGCCGATGTGATACTCGGATAGAGGATTCCTCCTTTTCAAGTGCATTATTTTACATTTGGAAACATTGAACTTCAATTTCCAATGTTTGGACCACTTATCTAGCAAAGCTAAATCATTTTCCATATTACTGACACCTCCAGGAATATCAACCCTATTGCTTACTTTTGTGTCATCAGCAAACAGACAAACTTTACCTACCAAACCTTCTCCTATGTCACTAACAAGCATTAAAAAGAATAGGACCGAGAACAGACCCTATGATACCAGTGAAGGTAAACAAACAGCCAACATCAGCAATATGCAATATTCACTTAGAGTCATATTTCAGTAAAGGCTGATATGCTATAGAAAGAAGTGGAGGTCATTGCCATGTGTTGTGTAAAATGGCGCAGGGCTTGCTCTCTCTACAATTTCAGCAGCATCAGCCATCCAGTTCAGCCTACAGCAACATCAGCAAAATTTTTTCACTTTGACAATTTAAAATTTGTTACAATTATAGAACAATATTTCATATACAGTTTACAATTAATTCCCCCCTGGAAAGATAGAGAGAGAGAAAAAAAAGACATTATTCAATTTTTATTCCAAATAACTTCAGAATAACCTAAGCAGTATAGAAGACATCCATTTTTTAAAATTATCTGTACATGTGAACACACCGTTAGGGTGTGTTCACACATACAGATTTTTTATTGCATTTATTGACGCCAAAGCCAGGAACAGGCTATTAATAGAGAAAAGGTCATAAAGGAAAACATGTGAAAACGCCATTAGGATGCATTCACACACAGCAAGGTTGCAATGGATTTAACACTACGAGCTTTGCAGCAAACTTTCAGTGATACTCTGTACCATTAGCGTCTATGGCCCTGCATTCTCCCAGATTTTAATTCCGCTGCAAGAATGTAGTGACAGCCATGTTAACTATTTAACTGCCATGGTGTTAAAAAGCAATAAACAGGAAATGATTACCTGCCTGCAATGCCCTGGCGTGCTCCTGCTTCAGTCTCCGGTTCCCTGCACACTGACAGCCCACTCAGCCAATCACTGTCTGTGGCGGGACAGCTCAGTAATTGGCTGAGCAGGGTTTCAGTGTGCAGAGAACCGGAGACTGAAGCAGGAGCAGGTCAGGGGTTCGTGTGCAGGTAAGCATTGGATATTTATTATGTTTTACCCCACAGTAGTTAATCAGTTAACATGGCTGTCCATACATTCTTGCAGCAGCATAAAAATCTGCTGCAAAAATGTAGAGTCATAGACTGTAATGGTACCGAGTATCGCAGCGGGTTTGCTGCAACACTTAGGCTATGTTCACACAACATACTGTTTATGAAAAGAACGCCTGTTGGTTTCAAATAAAACAACAGCCGCTCTTTTCGTACTGCATGATTTGCATTGAAGTCAATAAAACAACGGCCAATGTATTAAACAACCCCAGTTTTATACGGCCACTGAGGTAATGATCATGTCAATTATTTCCAGCCGTTGTCCATAGACTTTAATGCAAATTTTATCCATCTGCCAAATAACGCCCATTGTGTGAACATAGCCTTAATCTGGGTATCTGGGAGAAAAGGGACTCTTCATTCCTCTTCAACCTCGTTTATTACCTAACTCTAGAATTCTTTGTAAAGATGAAAATAACCACATCAGAGGCATCCAGCCCACCTGCACCCTTCTACATTTTACGCATTCTAATGAGCTTTTCTTATTTATTTTAAACATGAAATTTAGAGTATAGCATACCCTCTATATAATAATAAATTGTATTATCCTATGGATAATTTCAGTAGCACCAACCATCCAGTTCAGTCTACACAACATCAGCAATTTAACCAGTGATTGGCACAATGACTATCTGATGTCACTATGGAGGAGCAGGGAACTGTATTGGAACTGTATTGGAAGCATATTGCATGGTTTATTATTTTTCTGTCTTACCCCATATGCACAGATCTTTTAAATGCTGAAAAACATCCTAAACTTAAAGGGGTTTTCTGATTTAAATCTTACAATACTTGTCCCTTATCCATAGGATAAAAGACAAGCAATAGATTGAGGGGGTCTGATCTCCTTGCCCCTGGCAATCTCTAGATCGGCCCCTTTGTTTTGAATAGGAGTGACACAAGAGTGACGAGAGTACAGTAATTAGTTCTCTCCAGCAGCTCCATAGAAAATTAATAGAGCTTCAGGTCATGTGCCAACTCGTGGCTCTATGCAAAACAAAGGAGCCAAGGGCTGTACTGGAGATCTCCGGGGGACACGGGGGTCGGACCCCCTATGATCTCTTACTTGTCCCCTATTCTCAGCTGATCAGTGCGCTGCGGCAGAGCACTGATTGGCTGAGCGCTGTGAGACGCCGAGAACCCCCGAAGGAAGCCAGAGCGCAGACCTGGTAATGTATGTATCGGGCCACAGGGGGGTTAAAGTGACACTGTCACCCCCTTTGTGCATTCTGACATCTCTACCCAGATGTAAAGGGTAAACTTAGCTTTTTTCATACCTTATTTCATATCATACGTCATGGTGCTTGTTCAAGTAAGAAGTGTCCTTTTATCAACTGCAGATTGTTGTATTAAGTGGGCGTGGCCTCGCGGCATTAGCGCCACTTAGCCCTGCCCACAATGGCACCGTTGGTCCTGCCCTCTTGACGCCCATTGACGCCCGACGTAAAGGGGGTGGGGTCTAGACCTTTCGGCCAGCCTGTTCCAATGGCCGACGAGGGGGCGGGGCCAACTGTGGTGTTGTGGGCGGGGCTAAGTGGTGTTACTGCCCACTTAGCACAATCTGCAGTTGATAAAAGATGACTTTTTACTTGAACAAGCACCATGACGTATGATATAAAATAAGGTGTGAAAAACGCTAAATTTACACTTTACACCTGTGTAGAGATGTCAGAATGCACAAAAGGGGTGACAGTGTCCCTTTAAGGGGGCTGCCTTTTACATACTCCCAATGACAGTTAAGGATTCTCAGCAAACTTCACTGCAAATTAGCAGCATGACATCTGCTGCGAATTCATTATGTGTGTACACACCCTTAATGTTTTTATCAGTTCCTTACCTTCACGTTGCTGCAGTATAGGAGGAGGCTGTGGAGTGCTGTGTGTGACAGGTGTAAGAGCAGCTGTGGGATAAATTGCTATTTGGGAGAAAAAAGAAATTAAAAAATGTAAAAATTATATACCAAGTTACTATATTTTTATATTGAGAGCAGAGAGCGGAGGCGCCCTATACATAACAATTAGACAGTGAGGCAGGTGGGATTCCGAGCAGGGACTACACTTGGAATTTTCGCCTGTTTTCCGCAGTGTGTATGGGCCCTAAGAGGTCACCATCTCTTTCTGTAAAATGTATTTCATGAGATATGTTATATTGTAAGTGCATGGGTTTGATTACCAGCAGGTTTACACACACTCAGCTTATTGAGTTGAGTTACCACAAGCTGTCCTACACCAATATAAAAACTTTCATATAAAAACTCTCAGCTAGTTCCTGGGAAGGGAGGGGGAGAGGATAGTTAGTCTTGTCTGTAATTTGCTTACTTTTTTCATGTGGAGAGACTTACTGCCATTATGGCCTGCTAAAACCTAACAGGGGCAACTACCATTAAAGTGAGAGCAAAACCTGTCTATGCCTAGGAAGACCAACCTTCTAAACTATTCTATTCAGGAAGTCCCGTATTCCTGGACCTGGCATTCCGTGATCTCTTTCAGCACTAGGCGGTTCTCTCCAATACCGTGAATACAGGATTTCGCCTGTATCTACTAGTAACACTAAAGTAACCCTTCCAGAGTTCTGCACTACTAGGCAGTTTTTAGTTTTTATTGATTTAAAAAAAAAAAGAAAAAAGAAAAAAAGGATTTATATTACAGTAGTCTTTTATACAGAATAACTGGTAAGTGTCGTTGTCTGGTTTAGAAAAGCCTACTATATACAGAAAGAATTATTATTTCTCTCCTTCTACACCCTCATCTATTAGCCATATTTAGAGCAGATACAAAGAACATCTCTCGCACATTTACTGGTTAGCCCATTGATTTTAATGGTGACCATGCAATGTTTCATCTCTCCTTCGGTTACTCAGCAGTTACTATGGGTTCACACTACGATTGTACTTTCTGTTTGGCTGTGTATGCCATGGAAACATTCTGTACATGTCTGAAGCCTTCTATCGCCAAAGTTAAAAAATCAAACAAAAACCCTTTTGACCCTCATCTACCTGGGTCAAATAATGATGGAATAGCATTGTAGACTGTGCTTTTCCATTCAATGGATTGCTCTTGCCGTATTTCTCAGGAGAATTCAGTGAATTCAGGAGAGGGCCAGGGGAAGAAAGATTTGCTTATGTTGACATCTTGTCATGCACAGCCAGACAGCCACAGCTACACAGTAAGGCTGAGTTCACACTGATTAAAACTGTCGGAATTCTCAACAGCGGAATCCCGCCAGCCTTCGTGTCATACTGGCAGTCTATGGGAGGCTCGCGCACCTCCTCTCTCTGCTCGGAAGATTTGGCACGTCCATTCTTCAGCGCTGAGAGAGGAAGCATGCGAGCCTCCCATAGACTGCCAGTATGACACGAAGGCTGGCGGGATTCTGCCAGTTTTAATCCATGTGAACTGGCCCTAATGGGCTGTTTTTGCTAAAACTAGACACAAGAGGAGGCCAACACGGGGATTCGCCTGCTCCCCTGTTGGTCAGTCTAAGCCTGCTTCCATTGGAAGGCTAAAATACAATATGAAAATTGCCTTCCTGCAAAGTTCTTCTGCAGATTACAGCTGATGACTGGGACACCCTGTAATAAGAGGATAACCAGAAACCCTTCTAATATAAAATACACAGCCATTGTCTCAAGCTCTTGTGTTATATACATATATCGATTATTTTGGCCACAGAATAGTTGGGTTGCTTGGGTATAAATGCTGAGCCTGAAAATGAATACCTGAATACTGCTGTACCCCTGTAAAGGAAGGGTGCAGACTCTCCACTGTCAGTGCAGGGCTCTGGGCTGTGAAAGAAATACAGGGAGCAAGGAAAAAGAAATGTTCAGAGCAGGTACTAAATGTAGGCGTTTTTTAATGTACTCAACAACCCCAAAGCCATTTCTCCTCTCACCTGGGTATGGAACAATGCTATTGGTATAAATTGTGTCCAGAGCAGGATGGCTACTAGGAAATGGTACAAGCCCAGGAAATCCATTGGTTAATGGGGCAACCAGCCCAGGTACGGCTGCAGTGCCAATGACAGGTGGAGAGTGAAGCCCTGCAGAGCAAATACACATAATTACCCGGCAAAACAATGACAGAAAACTGTTTTAAGTAATAACAGCTGTTCACAGTTACTAGGCAACACATGCCAGTGTCACTTAGCGATGTACTCCTCCCAGTGTCGCTAGGCAACTTAACTCTTTTTCATGTTCCTAAGCAACACAACTCCTGATACTGAAATGCTGCTTCCAGTGTTGCTAAGCAACTGAAACCCTTGCTTTTACAAAGGACCTCAGCGTACTATACCTAAATATCATCATCAGGTTTTTCCACTGCTAAAATGCAGTTTATGTCTTTACAAAATTATATGTGAAGACACAAGCAACTGTACTAGTTATTATACAGATATGCTCATATTCATGTATTGATTCCCTGAAGCAAAGCTCACCTGATGCTGGCGTTATGGGTGTGGTTGGTAGCCCATTCAGGTTGACAGCGCCAATCTGCTGAATGTGACAAGGAGGGAATGCCACCCCAGGGCTCAGGTAGCTGCCATGTGATGTGGACAGAACTGTTGTCTGCTGTTGCATCAGCTTAAAATGAAAAAATGCAATGCACAGATTTAGCAAAAGACAAAGCAATAATAGTTGTTTTAATCAGTGCTTACATAACCATACATTAACCATGTGCAGTGCTGAGACTATAACATATAAGCAATTGGCTAAGTTGGAGCTCCATCACGCTCCACACCCAAAGACATACATATATATTGTAATCCCTAAAAGGGACAGGGAGCAAATAGGGACAGCTATGTAGAATGCTTTGGAATCAGTTGCTGCTATACAAACAAAGAATAAGTATTATTATCATTATTACCAATACTAAAAATCATAAAAGCATAAATAATGAAATGACACAAAGTGAGAGAGGTCTGCACTCACCGATGTTGCCACTTAAATGTTTCTTTATTTGTGAATGGAGACATATGGCAGGGTAGGTGCACGCCACAAAGGCGGAGTGCAGCGAAACCTTTGCACTAACCTATCATTGTGTGGTGTACATCTGCATCTTCCCCCACCCTGCTGTATATCTTCATTCACAAATAAAGAAAAGTTGAAGTGAATGCAGACCTCTCTCTCTTACTTTGTGGCACTGTGCTGTGCTCCGGCCCTATGCACCCTAGAGCTTATAGTGAGACTTATGGTGCGTTTACACAGGCAGATTTATCTGACAAATTTTGGAAGCCAAAATCAGGAATGGATTTGAAAAAAAGGAGAAAGCTCAGTCTTTCCTTTATGACCCGTTCCCTGTTTATGGTCTGTTCCTGGCTTTCGCTTCAAAAATCTGTCAGATAAATCTGCCTATGTAAATGCACCATTAGACTATCCACCAGCTCTAATTAGAATAAACACAGTTGTGCTCAACAGATCACTAAGAAATAATGAAATGTTGTATCATATTGTGTGTATCATAGTTTCTGACCGATAGAAACGATGATAGGAAGATACATCAACCTGTATAACTCTGTATCATACAGCTATTCACCAGAAGGGGGCAGTCATTCCTAACAATCCTACATCACTGTTAACTCCTCTGTTGCTTGTTCTTTATGTGCCCTGGGGAGCCAGTGACGAGAATGGATTTCTCTTTTCTAGCTGTGACGTACTATGTGTATCTCTCAGCCCTCAGCTGCATTCCCTCCCTATTCAAGCTCTCTCTCCTTTCAGTTCTAGCTGGCCTTCGGTGCATCCCAGTATTTCTCTGCCTCATTTTTCCACTCGTGCCACTTCAATCAATAATCCATATTCCATTTCATGTTATTACAAGCCCCATTGCTCAATAGTGCATTATTATAAATCCCCCCTCCCAGCACCCTATCTCCAGGTCTACTATCTATATGCAATCTTTTTAATACTTTGGGTAAAATATTAGAATGTTTATCATTCTGAATATTCTTATACTTATTTATTACAGGGTCTGATAAAAGCTCTCCACAAAATACTTTGCAGGGAGACAATCCCTACTATATACTCTCTCAACGTCTAATCCAATAATCTATCTTGATTCCTTTGTCCTCTTCTGCTGTCTGGCTCTTCACAAGCCAATAGTACCTCCTCTTCATTTTCACCTATCCACCATGTCCATATCTAACTCGTGTTTTTGTGAACATTAATGCAACATTTCAGACAATCAGCTGTCATTTAGCTAAGAAATAAATAACTGCAGCCCAAGCAGCTGTAAAATCTGCGGCCTGCAATATTCTGCACAGAGGCTGGGGCATAGTAAAATCCTACTATTTTTGTAAGTTAGCAAAGCAGACAATAGAGCAAAGCCTTTAGATGTCTTTCAGATTCGGATGTCTGACCAATTACATTTGGTTCTTTCTTGTACTGAACTATAGTTGACCCCTTAACATAAGCCAGGATATATCAGCCAGCAATATAATATATATATATATATATATATATATATATATATATATATATATATATATATATCCCCAATACCTTTAATAAGCTTTTCTAGATAGGGCTAAAAGACTTACCGCTTGTGCGTAGGCGCTGTATGGGCTTATGGGAAGTGCCAGTGATGGGGTGAAAATTCCCAACTGTCCAACCATCTGTTGCATCCGACGTAGAGTTCGTTCTTTGTCTGTGTCTGCAAATTTGACCACAAGGCTGGATGAGGCTCCCTATAAAGAATAAAGACAATGTAAAGAATGAAACAATGAGTGCCATGAAAAACAAACACAAGTAAACAAGTCCTTATGATCCATGTCACTGAAGCATATCAAAAACCCAAATCCGAGTAACGTGCACCTATCTATACTTTACAGTATGCCAGCTTGTGTCACACGTAAATGACCAAACTGGATCCAGTTATCCTGCCATCAGCCGGCATAATCACAGCCAATTGTAGTGACTAGCAGATTGCAATGATTGGCTACTCGTTTTATCCCAAAGGATAAATATATAATAGGATTTCTAGCTTTTATGCCAATCATCTGTCAATATGATCATGCCAGGTACACTTTAATATTGCACCAAGGTAATATCTATTGCCAACAAACAAACCAACAAACATGCTCACTTGTATAACAAAATAAAATTTTACATTCTCCTACATAACAACCGATAGGTTACACTGACAACAAAATATTGTAGCTATTCTAGGCAACAAATAGGGGGCCAACAGCTCCCATTATAGGTGAATGGGCTCCATCAGATCTGTCACAGAAGCAATGACACTAATGTAAACCAAGCCTGAGGGTTCCATGTGCGTCAGACACCACAGGTCACTTCTATTATTTTTTTATTCAGCCTTGAGGGATAGATAAAACGTATATATTCCAAAATGGGGAGGAAAGGTACATGATGCTATTGATTCTTCTACAATTCACTTCCTAATGAGGTTACTGAGTAAAGTGCCAGTAAATCATCTACTCTGTGCTGTACGCTCCCTAGGATATAAACCACACCAATATCCAAGGCTGTAATTCACTATTTTGGGGGTCTTTAGGTTGGGAAGCCCTTTGGTAGTCAGAATGAGCTTCCTTTACATTTGATATGGCACCAGTTCATATTAGTGACCTAATCCAGATTTTCCACTTATTCTCAATGAAATGTGACACCTTTTATGTGTGTATTGCCATGATCTAATGCTATAAAGTATCTCTTTAGAATCATTCTCAGACATGAGACCCACTGGTTCCCCCAGCCATGTGGGGATGGGACTTGCTAGATGCACCATCTCAGGAGAGTCATCAATAAGCAGCGAGCACAGACACAGATATAATGTAACATGCCTTAAGTCAGTAACTACAATTACTATGTCTACAGACACCTCAAGGGAAAATATTATTGATGGGCTGTGCATCATGGTTCTCCAAAGGAGCAAAGGACTAGAGAGTAGAGGAGGTGATATACCGATGATATACTGTACTTGTCCCATGGCCCTGGTCTAAAAGTATTTGCTTTATTTAATATCAAGCAGCCACATTGCTATTCTTACCCAAATGGCGCCGACTACTAGGCCTTATCCCTGGTGTTTAATCATGTTGTCATGAGAGATTTATCCTGGCTTCTGGGTATGTATAACTTTTTAGACAATAATATAACCCAACTAGACTATGGGTTAGTATTCTAGTTACACTACACTAATCACATCTATATACAATTTAAGACCTGTGTATATTATAGCTTTTTTATGTTCATACATCACTGCTTGATACTGCAATTGCCCTTATGTATACCTTTATATATGTGGCAATTACGTACCTGGAAGGGGTACATGTTATCTCCAGTAAATATGGCCACTGTTTTACCACCACTGTGCTAATACAGTACTATAATGTTTTAGTAGTAATCTAGGATTACAGAAACAGCACCACTCTTGCCCTCAGTTTATGCATGGTATTACAGCTCTATTCCATACAACGGGACCATCTGTTTTTCCTGTTATTACTTTGAACTTCATGCTATAATGCAATCTTTTTTAAAACATTTCTTTCAGTAGTAATGCCAAGGCTAAGCTTTATGACTTACTATCGTTGGTGCTGGTACAGTCATTTTGTTCAGGATTTAATATGTAAAATATTATGTGAGAGAAAAAAAATATCAAATCAACTGCCATGGTTTTTCTGTGAATGCGGCATGCTTTCTTTATCATGGCATGTGCGTAACCTAAATATTCATATAGACACCAATACTTTTTACACAATGAACCAAAGCAAATGGTGCATCACTAATAGCTTTATGTAGGGCAGAGAAAGTGTGCAACATTTAGTACTGATATTAAGCTTAAAGGGCTGTCTAAGAATAAGCTCTGCCCATATGCCCAGTTAGGCACATGGATGTTGAGCAAAGGGGTTTCCTGCTTGGCAGTCCTCTATTTCTATGCCAGAACACTTAGGGGCACATTTTAGGGAAAATTAAATTAAAGACTTACATTTAAAATATTTCATCTCACTACAACAGTTTACCTTTATGCTGAATCCATAAAGGAGGACCATACCCTCCTACTGAATTATTTGCAGAATTGGATGTCCAGCTGCTAGGACCACACTGATCAGCCATAATCTGTGGTGGAGGCTAGCAGCATGTTCAATTCCCTTGCAGCATCACCAAAGAAGGAACTAATCCTTATTTGTGTCCTTACTGAAATCAATGACCTGTACATGTAACACATGGATATGACAGATGCTCCAGGGCCAGAATGTACTTTACTAACAAATAAGGATTCCTACTCTGAATGGTCCCATGTTATAAGTGGTGTACCCCAAGGCCTCATTACTGGGCCCCCTTCTGTTTAACTTATTTATAAAAGATAAAGATGATGATGAGATTAACAATATTTTTTTCCAGCAGATGACACCAAGCTTTGTAGTACAGTACAGTCTATGGAAGATTTGCAGATGTTGCAAGCTGATTTAGACACACTGGGGGAGATTTATCAAAGGGTGTAAAATTTAGACTGGTGCAAACTGCCCACAGCAACCAATCACAGCTCCTCTTTCCTTTCACCAGAGCTGGAAGCTGAGCTGTGATTGGCTGCTGTGGGCAGTTTGCACCAGTCTAAATTTTACACCCTTTGATAAATCCCCCACTGAGTGTTTAGGCATCCACTAGGCCAATAAGGTTTCATGTGGATAAATGTAACGTTATGCACCTGGGCACTAATAACCCACATGCATCATATGTCCTATGGGGGGTTAAAGGGGTTATCCAGCGCTACAAAAACATGGCCACTTTCCCCCTCTCTTGTCTTTAGTTTAGGTGTGGTTTGCAATTAAGCTCCATTTACTTCAATGGAACTGAGTTCCAAACCCCACCCAATCTGGAGACAAGAGAGGGGAAAAAGTGGCCATGTTTTTGTAGTGGTGGATAACCCCTTTAATGTTAGAAAAACATACTGTAGCTGCTTTCTTCCAGAGACAGCACCACTCTTGTCTCCAGGTCAGGTGCGGTTTGCAATTAAGCTCCATTCACTTTAAAGGAACAGAGTTGCAAAACTGCAACAAAACTGGAGACAAGAGTGGTGCTGTCTCTGGAAGAAAGTGGTCATGTTTTTCTAACGCTGGATAACCCCTTTAAACTGGGAAAGAGGGATCTGGGTGTACTCATAGATAATAGACTACAGAACAGCATGCAATGTCAATCAACTGCTTCTAAGACAGACATGGACCAAACAGGGATATAATATTACCCCTTTATAAAGCTTAGGTCCAGCATCATATGGGGTATGCTGTTCAGTTTTACAGAAAGAGGTCCTGGAACCGGAAGAGGTACAAAGACAGGAAACCCAACCGATAAGCGACATGACTGTGTCCCCTTGTACTTGAGATGATTTTGTTTCATTAAATACACTTCCCTCACCTTATTTAGTCCTTTAACATATTTAAAAGGTTAAAGAGCCACCGGAATGAGCCAAGCAAGCAAGAGCCGAGAAGCCGGGGTCAGATACAGAGATCAACCGGGTGTACAGAGGTCGGACCCCCCCAATCTCTTACTTTTCCCCTTGGACACAACCTCTTTAGGTCTTTCCTGATATGTTTTATGCCTCGGACCGTCCACCATCTTTGTAGCCATTGTTTGAGCCCGTTCTATTTTATTAATATCTTATTGTAGGTGAGGTCTCCAGAACTAGACACAGTATTTCAGATATGCAGCTACTTCCAGGTTCTAGGACTTTGATGTTGCAGGCCTGTCCAGCCAGTGAGCAGCTGCAGCAGTTTGCCACTTCTGTCGCTGATTGACTGAGGGGGCCTGCAACAACACAGCCCCAGAAACCAAAGTGGGCCCTAACATTGCTATGCCTCACTCTACTGTATGCACATTTCTGATTATGCAAGGGGCGGACATACAGCAAAGTGAGGACATAACTTAGATATCAGAGGGGAATATGGCAGTTGAGTCCCTGGTGATCTTCAAATTGAGGCCCCCAAAATCCATGCTGCATGAAACTGCGGGCTGTGCATGCAAGCCATCACTCCATTCATCCTCTATAAAGCTACTGGAAATATACTGATGCAGCTTCATAGAGAATGAATGCTCCGCCTGCAGTTCCATGCGGCGGGGATATCAGTATTCCCACTGCCAATTGGTCAGACACCCCCACACCTTGTCTTTTAGTTATGCCGCGGATAGGGCATAATGTGTACAGATGAGAATACCCCTTTAAGAAACATGACTTACACTCAAGTGAAACAGTCATAAATACATATATAGGTCCTTAGCTAACAGGATACTTACTGGCATTGTTTGACTTCCATGTAGCGCATGTATCGCTGCCTGAGCCTCAGCGTGAGACGAGAACTTGACAAAAGCACAGCCTGGAAACATAGGTATATGATATACATAGAAAATATATTAATAAAGACAACAGTGAATGGAACACTGTCCCATACTATAGGGGTAAATAAATGGAGCACTTTCTGTAACTGTATCAGTGACTAAGTATTTTGTTAAACGTATACATAAACACAATGCACATACAGTATGCAATACATAAGTAGCTATATAAGAAAAAAGCGGAAGTTCTATAACAGGCCATGGAGAGAAATAACATTAGGGAAAAGTACACTTGGATTTTTAGAACAAATACTTTTATTTGTATACTGATATTGAATACTGATATTGGATACTGTATACTAATACTAAGCCTGCCATAAATACTCTTAATTGAGAAAGGACACTTCCATCTTGTTGGTCTTACCTTTACTACTGCCATCAGGTCCTCGGAGAACAGAACACTCCTCAATTGAGCCAAATGCTTGGAACATGCTGGTCACCTCCTCTTCTGACTGCTGTTTGCTGAGCATCCCCACAAACAGTTTGCGATCACCTGTGGCCCCAATTTTCAGGTTAGTGCCACCTAGTCACATAGGTTATTTGGTAAAGAAATTACTTACAATCCTAGACTTTGAAGCAGTAATGTATAATTATGGAGGCATACCTCAAAACATATTGTGGTATATACTAATATATTGTAAAACAATGTTCTGGGAAGTCCATACAACGTCTAGTTTTTTTTATCGAAGGGTTTAAAAAACCATCACAGTCCACAACCCACATGTTGTATAGAACAGCTGTTGGTTTATTTCCACTATGTCAAAGACTAAAGATGGTGACATATAGCAAAAGGAACTAGACAGTTATACACTCAGGTTAACTGTTTCTATGGAATTACTGATAACGCTTAAATATGGTTGAACTATATAACTATACTATCATAGGACTTCTAAAACAACTATTTGCTTCTATAATACCATTTCATGCTTTCTTAGAAAAGGCCTGCTGAGCGTCATCTGGGACACAAGGCAATAAAGGTCATGGGCCTCAATTTACCACTATACCTGGGACTCATTTGGGAAAGACCATACATCTGAGCTACAGTGTTTTTTTCTATTTTTTAGGCTTTAAAGAGTATTCAGACTAAGAGACTGTGGTTCTACTCTGACCCTGGGATCTCAGGCACTGCCCTAATGCCTGCTTGGTCAATCCGCCTATGTTTTAATGGGCCTAATAAAAAGACTAGAATTATATTTTTATATCATTTTCCATTTTTTTTACATTTTCCTGATCTTTAACAAACTGATTCACTTAACTGCAGAATCCCAGTACCCTATGAAATGAGGCTATAAAATGTAGGTACAAGAAATAAATATGGTAACATAATGATGAAACATGCAGTATAATGATATACTGTATATGCCCAAGGAATCAGACACATAGAGTATACTATGTACAGAAAGTGACATTTGGATGAGCATAAATCCATGGATGTACTGGCTGACCAATACTGTTTGTTTTTTTGTTCTTTTTTACATTTTCGTTACTTATATTTGGATACACATATGCACATATGCCATATGTTCACATGCAGTTAAATATAAGGTTATGCATCTGCCCGTATATTGAATGGTGTAATATGTATTCATGGGTAACTCATGCAGAATGGCACACGAATGTCAGTGACCCACTAAACATTCCACAATATTGCACTGATATAGTAGACACAGCTGATACAGCCCCCCTCCTTCTCCCCCATGCACACACGCTGCACAGAGCTTCCTCCTCCCACTCCCTCCCATCTTGCATGCTCTGTTGCTCTCTTCTCTCACAATCTCCCTCCACACAGATGCACACTAGCCCCCACCCCCCTCTCTCCCACAAGAGCCCCCCTCCCCTTCCCTTTCTCCTCACCCTCTGATTGGCAATTTCACATGCTGTCCAGCAACCATGAAAATTTGTGTTTGAAGCTGGAAGCTGCATCTGGTTGCCATGACAATGGGCAGTGCCGGCACGCGGTGTGCCAGGGCGGTGGTGATGTATTTTGCAAGGGTTTAGGGGACGCTCAGCTGCTGCAGACAGAGCTGGCAAAACCAGGTCAGGGAGGCTGGACTAAGCAGAGGAATGTAAGGACGCAGAATTGTATCATGATAATGAGTATCCAAACACACAGAACAAACATTCATTGCTACCCAAATATACATCAATGAGGATATGCACAAATACAACAATGACATGAGGCCCCAGGAAGACCAGATACACATGAAAACAATGGTCCATGCAGAGTATGGACATCAGTGTTCAAGATTGTGCCAGTTACAATGGAAACAATGAGTGATGGGTACAACCTTCTGCATAGGGATGTTGTTTGTCCTCTGTGATATACACAACATGCTACAAAACCACAGAAGCCTTACTAAGCTAACCAAAGCCAGCCAGAAATTACCTTCATTGCTTGATCATACATGGAAAGATGTTCTGACAAGCAGACAATGCAGAAGGGAGTGCATTTTAGTCAATGTCCTGATATTACATAGCAGGATGTCCACTACTATCACTATGGATTATTATTATTATTATTATTATTATTGTATTCCAGTTGGTCTGAATTGAAATTCTCTGCAATTCTGGATTTCTCTAGTTGCCTTTATTTTTAGACCAGAATTACAGTAGTCAATGCTTCTTAACATCTCAGGGGCAGACATGCTATGTATTTGTAAAGGAGTTCTATAGGCAAGACCTAGGGCCATAAAACTGTATTTCCTTCTACTATCTAGGGACCATGGTTGACTTGGCTTACGATTGCAGAGGGATTCTGGTCCAAAAAAACACAGTAAAGGGCTGTTAATAAATTGTTGAATGGCAAGGGTCTTACATACTGTTTTGCACAGGGGCGCTCTCTATAGGTTTTAAAGTGTTTTTTTCCCTTAAATTGTCAAAATCCTGACCCATCTGTTTTAGTAAATACTTATAGGTACTTGTGTTTCTTATGAAATAACATCTGGAACATCTTTTCTTATAACTTTGTGTTGTGCCACTTCTCTGTTTTTCTTACCAAAATGTATGACTAAATAACCAAGTGGGTGTTGGCTGCGTATCCCTACACCGTCTGAGACCATCAAAGCTCATCAGGTCAGACAGTATACAGGCACACCCTCAACTAGTAACATCCAGTGGGCTATTAAGTCATATTTCTAGTAAGAGTAACAGAAGAACAGTGGCACAATGAGATATAACAAAAGAAAAAAAATCCAGAATTTTTATTTAACCCCTTAACAACCCATGACTTCATCTTTGTCATGTCCACCTGTGTCTAGGTGCACGGTGACAAAAATGAATGTCATGCTATATGAAGCTAGCTCATGTGCTAAGCTCACTTCGCAGACAGTGAGTGATGGCTGCTATCAGCAGCTGGCACACACTGTCAAATGACAGACATCAGTGATGACACTAATGTTGGCCATTTAATTTCTTAAATCCGGAGATCAATAGTAATTGTAGCATTCAAAAAATGAATTGATAGGAGCGGCACTTGTCCAATGTCCTGCCAGCACCTTTGCAACGTGTCAGTGGGGTGCCGATTTGTTACCATGGCGTTGATCAGTATTAGAAATCTAGTGGTTGCCTATAAAAGTCCCTTATAAGAACTTTTATAACAGTTTATGGTAAAATGGATGAAGTTACTACAAAGTACAATTGGTCCTCCAAAAACAAGCCCTCATATGGCTCTGTACATGAAAAAAAAAGATATTGAGGAAAAAATAAAAGTGTAGAAGTGAAAATTGGTTAGGCCCTTAAAGCCCAAACAGGTTGGATCATTAGTGGTTAATGAGATTAAGAAGTACCAACTAAAACAGATAGGTCAGGAGAGGTCGCAGGTCCTCTTTAAGGCAAATGAGACTACAATGCCACCTTTGAATTAGCTTCTAGCTATATTTTGGCTTTGCTTTTGCTTGAACATGCTGAATAAATAATGGGCAGGCATCACTTTTTGAGATGTGAAGCCAGCTGTCACTTTTGCAAAAATGGCTTCTGCAACATATGGTTCACATTTTGTTCTATATATATGTAGGTCAAACCTTACCCAGATGTCTGGCATCCAGGTGATGTCATCAGATCTAGATCTATATAGGCATTTGTATAGATTCCTAGATTCAATTTTTCTGCTCATTTGGTGATATTGTTTCTTAGTGTGTAGACTATTTAGTATTGTGGATTATTTGTACACTTTAGGAATTATCATTGCTTGTGGGTTATTTATACATTGCACTTGCACTTTACTTATACACGGTGTGTGATATACTTGGATTGGGCTGTCATTGTGGGTGGTACCATACCAGGTACCCATTGGTTTGTGGATTTTTAATTGTTTTTAAGCTTGTGGGATCACTGATTTCTAATATTGTACCTGATAAAATAAATAAATAAACTTTTATTTATTATACTTTTGGTGTGCTATGGTATCAATTGGCAAAGCTTTCTCTTTTTGGTATAGTTGCATGTCAGCCATAGACGTCACATAAAAAAATTATGGTCTGCTTGGTTTTTGTTGCAAAATCTTCCTGTGTATGACCAGCAATGAAAGTGCATATACATCCAGTAATAATGGATACACTGATTGTAAGAATGCAGACAGTCACTGCACGCTTTGCCTAATTTCATGTACAATGTTGCCTTGCATTGTTAGGGTAGGTGTACACACTACAATTTTTCATGAGATCCGTCATCTTCAATGAACTATAGCATCTGTCCTGTTGTAACTCAAATTAATGGTGATAGTGTGTGTTCTAAGTCAAATTGTGCTGCCAGCTGTGTGTAAACAGGAATATACTTCAGTTGTCAACATAGGGATGGCTGTTCATCTAGTACCAGACTCATGAAAATCCTTTACAATCGACACACATGTATACTGGTTGTCAATCATCATATGTCTGACATGAAGAGAATCATAGCGTGTAAACCCATCCTAAATACACTGCACACTGTAAGGGAATCAGGTTGCAGAAGTGGTTCCAAACTATGTCCAGTTGGCAATGATACACGAATGTTTCCGAAAAATATAATTGGAGCACCTATGTTTTATTACAACTCATCTATCATGCTTTAGGCTATATACTCTATAGATAATGATAATGAGTATGTACACATTGATGGTGGTTGTGCCTCCCAGTGCGATGCTGTAATAATGAACATACTGTGTTGTATAATGACACCATGTATCTGCACATTGATAATGAACATGCTGGGATCTGGGATGTAACAGAATCAATGTCATTAATGAACAGACAGCTCTGGATGGTGATGGATCCTTTAACAATGAGCAGAAGACACTGCTTGACCCTGGTAAGGGGTAGTCTAACAGGATACATACCTCCCCGACTCTCGCTGTCTGCTGGCTTCACCTGAATTGGTCGTGCCATCTGGAACCAGAGAACACTCGGGATAAATGTTTCTTACCCAAACCTTTAGCCATTACCCAATTTAAAAAAGAAGATATGGGCCAAATGTAAGAGTTTGAAGTGTAGCGTAGATATTCAAATATGTCTAGTACAGAGAATTGTGTTCATAAATAACAGTAAGGTAAAAAAGACACTTCTATCTTCCATATGACTTGATATTGTCACATAGCTGTCATCAAATGATTCAATGGAAAAAGATCTGCAGATGAAATGTAGCTTTGTTAGGATAAAACTCTACTTACTATAAGAAAGACTAACAGCATTGTACAAAGATGAAGAAACAAAAACATACATGTTGCTCTAGTCAGGGATTTATAGCTAAGTAACTTTGCTTGTTGCTGATTCACTAATAACAGGCTCGTTCAGGTTTGTGCTGGAGACCCTGTAGAGATACACTATTGACATCTACCCAGTTCTGCAGACAATCCTTATATGTCTATAGTAAACATAGTCTACAGATTCATCCAGCCCCACAACAAAATCCAGAAGGCTAGATTGTGAGCTCCATAGCAGCTGTATACGCCACTGACTATTAGTCATGGATCATAAATGCTACATTTCCCTTTCCATGCACAATGCTGTATACTAAGAGATTAGAGCCTCATTAGAAATCCAGGAGCTCCTCCCATCTGGGGCAAAGAAACCCTGAAGTCTAGGAATTCTCTAATGTCTTATGAGTTCTATGGAGTAAAATAAATGTCCTAGTAAATGAACACTATGCACTGTAATACAATGCCATTTCAAAGTTAAGGGGAACATGTAACCGTGAAAATGCAGCATTATTATATACAGCAGGAGGTGAGTTTTGAGAGAAAAGAGTCAGTATAACTTAATGATAGTCATTGAACACCCACTAGATTCCTAAGCCACATCAAATGGGATTTCTGTCAGCCTCCCTGTATAAATGTGCATAGAGAACGCTGTCCATCACTGATCAAGACTGCCCAGTGGACTCCTATACCCACAATACGTATTGAAATAAATTAGTTATTTCGAGTCTTTTCCCATAAAATCATACACTGTAACAATCTGGTGGGCCTAGCTTATTGTTTATGGTGTCTGTACACAGAGAAGGAGATCCTGTCTTAGTGTGCAGTGTAAAAAGCTGCAGCAGCATGGAAGCCATGATAAATATGTAGTGGAGAGGAAGGAAGCACTTTTGTCTCATAAGATATATTTAAAAAGTTTCTTGTTTCCTGTAACAATGGTGGCTATTTAAACAATATGTCACAATTACTACACAGATAGGTTATGTTCACACGTTTTTTCATCTCCGTTTAAAATGACCCCCGTAATTTTGAGTCTAAAATTACTGACGTCAATTAACTGTCTAGCCTTCCCTGCAATGATGGCTGTTGGTACATTATTCTAGTTTGGGGTTACTAACTGCCCTTTGGGTGTGGCTTTATTGAAAAGTACATTGAATTTAATAGTAAAAACAGAGAAAGAACAGTGAAAAAAGAAAAACTGTGTGAACAACTAATAGAAAACGTCCGCTGTTTGCAAAAGATGTCCGAAAATAATGATCATGTTCTTTATTTTGATGTCCGCTGTGATAACGTCCGTTATTCAATACATTGTGTGCATTGAACATCCATCTTTCCATTGAATGCAATGCATTGCCATTGCAGTGAATTAAATTGCGGCAAAAACTGACATTATTTTAAATTTCAAAAGCGGACGTCCTTTTCTCTATTTTTGACGTTGTGTGAACATAGCCATACAGTTCTTCAAGCACTCAAATAACCCAGCATTCTTTGCCTGTTTTGTGTTTCTACCCAGTATACTTAGTTTCCTGTTAAGTAACAATGTATCGTACAGTAATCTGATGGGTCAGGACAACAAAAAAGAATTTTTAGTACCTTCTGTGTCCGGGTGAAAGTAAGGTAATTCCACAGTGATGTGGATTCGGAGCTCCTAATTTGTTTATTATTTACTGGTGTCACCGTTTGCTGTAAAGCTGTTCAGATCCCTTTCCAGTAGCCCCCTACTTCAGGTTGAAGATAAACAATCTTGTTTGCAATCGTTTACAGTTAGTCGTTAATCGCTAAAAATCGCTCCGTGTTATAGGACCCCAAGGGTCCTATTACGCTGAGCTATTTTTAACAACTAACGATAAACGATCGCAAACGAGATTGTTTATCGTTAACCTGAAATCGTTCACCATATTACACAGAACGATAATCATTAGTTACGGTCGTTACTATGATCGTTATTGCAATCGTTACTAAGAATCGTTTACTTCTTCTGATCCCAGCAAAACAATGGGCAATGTGCAATTACACTGAACGATTAGTGAAAAATGCGGAACTTGAGGGAACGAATGTGGAATTACAGCGAACGATTAGCGAACTATTAACGATAATTTTAGGTTCAGATCTAAATCAATGATCAACGACATATGAACGATTTTTCGATCGTTGCCTGCAATTACACAGAATGATTATCGTTTAAATTCGAATGATTTAACAATTTTTTGCACGATAATCGTCCCGTGTAATAGCGCCCTAAGGCGTATGTGCAGGGCAGTAAAATCTGTTGCATGGTTGTGGCCGTCCATCCCCTTTAGTGATCTTATCTCTAATGCCAACAATGGGTGCTGCACACCGCTATTCCTGCATATGGCAGGATATATAGTTCCAGGATATATAGCTGCACATTCCCTTTAACCACAGCTGCCAGTTTGGTGGTTAAAGGGAATGTGTCACCTACATTTTCTTTTACTGATTAGAATCAGATACTGAAACTTGTTCTTTTATTATAATCTGTTTCTATTTTCTGACTTAAAATTCTTTTATTTCACTTTTTATACATTATTATTAGGGCTGCCATATTGCTAGAGCTGTTCTTAACAGCATTTTGTGACATGCTTCACAGCAAGACTCATGGACATAGGCAACAACAGACAGACTCTGTCCCCTTGAGATGAATGAAAAACATAATTGTTTGTGCTCTGTGACCTTTAAAGAGGTCACTCCACAGAGAGCTGCTATTGTCTTGTATTGATGCTGTCTACTGGTGTCACATGTTGCTGCAATGCTGTACAGATCACTTTACAGCAGCTTCTTCTCATCACCACAGACACAACAGGAAGTCTCAGCTTAGAAGTTAAAGGGGTAGTGCAGGCACTAAACAATTATTCACAAAATAACACACATTACAAAGTTATACAACTTTGTAATGTATGTTATGTATGTGAATGGCCCCCTTCCCCGTGTTTCCCCCCCACCCACGCTAGACCCGGAAGTGTGGTGCATTATAGTCACCGCATCTCGTGTCGACCGAAGACTACAGACGGGGGTCGACATGAGAGGTGAGTATAATGCACCACACTTCCGGGTCTAGCGTGTGTGTGGGGGGGGGGAATACGCCGCACTACCATTTAGCACCGCACTACCCCTTTAAAGTTTTCAAAAGCCTTAAAGCGAATGTACCATCAGGTACATTGCATTAAGATTTGTACATCAATAGACTGGCACTGGCACAGGGATGCTGATGCAGAGGTCTGGGTTCCTGCGCACAGCACTGGCCTGGCTTAAAGCACTGGAGGTGGGCCCACCTCCTCCCCAGAGTGACAAAACCCCCTCCCCTGTGATGCGGTTCTATTAGAATCAATAAACTTGTATGATATATAATATTACCTCTAAATAAAAAAAAGCTAACAAAACGCACATGTTAATATATGACTTCCTCTTTCTTTTTTAACAGATTGTCCCTGCTCCCTCGAGTTGTTTACCTAACATTAACACTGTGAATTTGTAATAAGCTCATGTACATGGTATGCCCACCTAATGCAAGACATGCAGGAAAAAAAAGGTTTCCCCCTTAAGTGTCATAGTGTACAAGTTAAGATCACAGCTCTGCACATGATTACAACTTCTGCACCATCTGCTTCAAGACCATTCACACCAGGCCTAAAATACCCCTGTGATATAATGAGCAGATACAAACAACAGACAATTCTCCTAGTCAATCTTCTTGGATATGGCTTGTAAGGGGGAGCCCTTGAGGTGGTATTATACCTTTAGAAGGATGTATTAAGACATCCTTATTTGCCATGTCTTTGGATCACCATAGGAAAACTGCTGACGTATTTTTGGTCCTCCCTCTACTATGTGTAATCATAGGAAGAGCAATGTAGTAATCATAAAATTATGCAAAGGTGGGTGCAGCATTTACCATTAGGTATTCATACTACTAGAAAGTGTACTTCTCTAGCATTTCACCTACCTCCAATAATTAAGTCACTTGAGTGCTTATGGGAATTTCCTGAGGAGGGGGAAGATATGGTGTCATGGCACCACTCAGCTACTGGGAGGGTAATGAGTTTGGCTGGGATGAGGAGCCAGTTCCACGCAATCCACCACCATCAAACTGGGAAGCTGTATTTGGCCCCGGATTATCAAGTAGGTGTCTGGAATGTAGAAATCCCAAGAGAGGCCATCAAGCCATACTGAGCATGCATCTATCCTAGGGAGGCTGTCAACCCATACTGAACATGCAGCTATCCCAGGGAGGCCTTTAAGCCATATTGAGCATGCAGCAGTCCCACTCAGGCCTTTAAGCCATAATAAGTGTGCAGCTGTCCCAGAGAGGCCATCAAGCGTGCCTGAGCATGCATTAGGCCCAATGAGGCCTTCAAGCTATACTGAACATGCCGCTGTCCCAAAGAGGATGTCAAGCGTGTCTTGGCATACAGCAGTCCCTCTGAGGCAGTCAAGCCATCCTGAGTGTGCAGCAGTCCCAATGAGGCCTTCAAGCTAGCCTGAGCCCACTCCAAGTGGCGTAAGTTCATTTCCAGGCCCAGCTGCTGGCCCAGACAGGGAGTTTGAAAAAAGAGCGACACTTGGGCCCAAAACGCTTTCAAAGAGACTGGACACTCCTCCCTGGTGGCAGAACCTACTCCCACCTTAGAAGTATAGGAGCTGGTTCAGGAGAAAGAAAGTGCAGGAGTGGGCAGTGCAAAGACGTCTGAAATGGCTGAACTCGGAATAACTGTGTCCTGAATGAGAGGCTTGGTCCTGTAATTTTATTAAGTGAGAACATATAATGTTGTCAAGGATCACACTGCCAAGAGAGACTACCTCCCGGTCTACATGCGTACACTATTATACTGAGGCCACGCAGATAGTGGCCTTCTGCCGTCAGCTGGCCAGGTGTGTTGCCTTGAGAACCTCCTTCATCATCAAAAGAACCTGAGGTGTGAGAGGAGGAAGAACCACAACACCCTGCGCAGGCCCTGCTGGAGATGTTTGAGGGTCTGTGTTGGACACCCACGGCACAAGCCATGCAGCCAAATCCACCTAGCCAGTCCCTTATACATTTAAGGCGGTTCCCAAGTCGGCACACTCCATCTCATCTTCTCATATAGTGGCATTCTCCAAGTTGGCGAACACCATATGAATGAAACTGTTTGGTGACTATTTTATGCAGAGACTCTAATGGATGCTACTTGCTATGTGCTAGAGGACTTGTATCTGTAGGTACGCCACAGATAAAAGACTTTTACCCATTTTACCTGGTGTTCTAGTAAAGTTGCTGTTGCACAATAATACCTAGTCTCTAATACCTAGTTTCTATAGCACCTCACCAACACCAAGGGCATGATTATATGCCAATAATCCACCCCTCTCCTAGGTAAAGTTAACCCAGCGAGTTACCTGTCAGGTGGCCTGTTCTAAAACAGTGTCTGGCAGCATCATAAATCTCATTGCCAGTAACCTGACAGTTGACAGTTAACTTCACTCAGGAGAGCTGTGGACAGCGTGTACTAACACACAAAATGATAGGAGCCGAGCCATATCACAGCTCCACAGCTTACACTACTACCCACACACTATCCTCTCTCTGTTCCCCGATACCTAATCAACCTTCTATAAGCATATATGTTGGGTACTGGAAGCCCATTAACAGCTGCAAGGGATTATGGATAACCCCTTACACCCAGGCTTTTGATGTAATGTAATGTACAATGTGTGGCCGTCAGCTATATTATGTTACAGTACATACATTTGTATGTTTCAGCCACAGTAGATACTCCAAGAGACAGCCATGTATAAATAACATTATACAGTAGAGATCACATGTGTGACCACACATAACAGCTATTTACTGTCATATTTATAACACATTTGTGCACCTGAAAAAGGTTACACAACACCTTTTAATTAGGGATGGTCCGAACAGAGTTCGGTTCGGGTTCGTACAAACCCGAACTCTCTGTAATGATTCCCGCTGTCTGCCCGCTCTGTGGAGAGGGTGGATACAGCGGGAGGACCGTCTGGAAAACTGGGATACAGCCATAGCCACAGGCTGTATCCCAGTTTTCCAGGCGGTCCTTCCGCTGTATCCACCTGCTCCACAGAGCGGGCAGACAGCGGTAATCTGATGCCGAGCGTTCGGGTTCATACGAACCCGAACCTCGGCAGTTTTGGATCATCCCCACTTTTAATATTTATCAAAAGTTTTGTAAAAACGTATAACATAAAAACAACGCTTATTCCTGCATATGGAGTAAAGTACCTTTTTTTCCCAGCTGAATGTTGAGTGCCCCCACTGACAGTTTTAGTGTCATAACATCCATGATAAATGTCAGTATGCACCCAGTATGCTAAAGGGATCTTAATCAATAGTAATCAATGTGGTGGATTATATGTCGTTAGATGTATGTATGTATGTATGTCGTTATGTTTTTAGATTTTATGACTTCTCTACATTCCAATTTTCATAGGGCAGATTAATAAGACAGCCTTCCTATAACTACGTGAATCTTCAAAGTACAGTAAATAAAGTTTTTCTCTGCTCTGTATTGCACGCTCTCTCTTCTCCTCGCTTATCACTCTCTAAACATATCTCTCCTTTTTCTGTCTGTATGTTTGTGTAGGTCTCTGTGCTTCTGCCTGAGGCTTTGCATCTGTCTCTCTATATTTCTGTGTCACTGGCTCTGTACTGTATCATCTTGGTCTTGCTCCCATGTCATTCTGCTCTTTGTGTTTGCATGAAGCAGCCTTGCTAGCATTTCATCTCCTTTTCACCCTTTTCTCTCTTTATCGTCCTCTGTCTTTTCCTTTGAATTACTCTCGTTCTTATGGCAAACAGTGGCCATGTTCCTCTGGCTGCTTTCGCATTGAAAACATAGTCAGGCACTCATAACCGCTTGTTCCCAGCTGCTTTATATCCTGGAAGGAAACGCAAACCTTCCTTATGCCCTGCATGGTCCCTGTTACAAGTTAAAATCTTTAGAAAAGCCACGAAGCAGGTGTAGTCATGCACATCAGTGGGAAGTATGTGGAGTCTACCTGAAGCCTGGCATGATTACTATACACATTGGATATCCCAAGCAACACCTACCAAATTATTGACACTTAAAGGGTCAATACGTACTGAGAAACGTAACTCTGCTACATCTGTGTATACATATGATATATGATGATGTTATTGTTGTTTTACATACAAAGATTTACATGTCCAACACAAAACATTCAGAGCACAGCATACATTACAGTATTCTTCAATTGCACTACATGACTACGCCTCACAAAGAGAACGCTCTATTTACAATACATGAATAAACACAAAGACACAACATGCAGAGTCATGTAAGACAGTACACATCATCACACACATAAAATGCCGAGCAATGCATGAATATATTTGAGATGAGTCTTCTCATGCATAGTAATGTATACCAATAGAGCAGGGGAACATATATTTGTAGAGAGACATACACACTGCACACACATTGTGCTACCCTGTACCTCTCCCCTCCCCCCAGACCTGTCACTCCAGCTATAACAGCACCTCTCTGAAAAGGATGGGGTAACCATGGAAACGACTATTCACCGCACGGAACCTGACATTTACTGTCGCTGTGGCAACCAGCGCTTAGAGGCACACGCCACTTGTACCTCTTTTTTCAATATCTGTGTATGAGTGCTTGTGTGAAATGCATAGAAGACAGCATTCTGTGAAAAGGGATAAACCAGGGGAAACCCAAAGTGGTATACAGGGAAGGCTCTACATACATGCACATCAAGGCAACACTGCACAATATAGAGAATGTTGTATCACATAGAATTGGAGAGAAGAATACAGTATGGGCTGGACTCCATCACTATCTGCCACACACTGATCAGCCATAACAATAAAACCACTGACGAAAGTCGCCAGTAATATGACACCTGTCAAGAGGCAAAACATGTTGGCATGTGTTGGCTTGGTGTCAAAAATCCCAAGATCTCAATTCAAATGTGCATCTAAGGAATCTCCGGGAAAAACAGGTCTGATCCATGGAAGTCCCACTACACAACTTACAGGACATACAGTAATAGATCTGCTACTAACATCTTCGTGTCATATTCCACAAGACACCTTCTCAGGTCTTGTGGAGCCTGAAGACACCTGTTTAATATAGATTACTTGCTTGTGGATGGGTACAAATCTATCTAACCTCTATCTATCTATCTATCTATCTATCTATCTATCTATCTATCACAACTAGTGTGACTTTATTGTTACAAGGTACAGTATCTAAGCAACCTGTTAAACATTAGCCTGATGTCTCTTTCCTGCACGATCTACAGTCAGAAGTGGGATCAATGCATTTAGTTTCCTGCCAATAAAGGAGGAAGCAGAGTTGTGTTCTGAGCAATTACTAATACCCTATGAATTGGCTCATGGCTAATACATCAAAATACTGGGGTAGTGAGGTAGTCAACAGCAAGTGTACTCTGCATCTGTGGGTCCTGTCCTTGGGAGCTTTAAAGAAGACTCACCATTTGCCCATTGTCTTAAAGGGGTACTCCAGAGGGGGGGGCACTTTTTTGCTGGGACCGGGGAGGAGGTGGCTGAGGGAAAAGACGCCCACTCACCTCCCTGGTTCCAACGGCGGGTCCCGCATTGCGGCGCTCTGGTGCCCGGTTCCCGGCCGCTTCTGGGAGTCTGACGCGGGCCCGAGACGTGACATCTCAGGTCCACTCAGTCCACTCAGTGAAGGAGGCGGGATCCGTTTCAAGTCCAGTCAGATCCCGCCTCTGTCACTGAGTGGCTGAGCGGACCTGAGACGACACACCTTGGGCCCGCGTCAGACACCAGGAAGCGGCCGGGAACCGGGCACCGGAGCGCTGCGATGCGGGACCCGCCACTGGAAACAGCAAAAAAGGTCCCCCCCCCCCCCGCTGGAGTACCCCTTTAAAGCTAAGGCACAGTGTTGTTGGCCATGTTCATTATGTTACATTCACAAGTCCCGCTTCACTACCACTGTTGCTCATAGCTTTCCATAACAGTAGATAGCCTCAAAAGTACATGGAATGTCTATAGTAAACATAGGAAGGATCCACGTGCACAGTACATGGGATCCCACATACATGAGGGAAGATAAAACCAAATCCTACATATTTAATAGATTAACCAAACATAGAACAGCTGTGTTCTATCCCAGAACAATGGAAAACATAAAACCCCTTATTAATTATTCCATGACTAGATAATCCACAGAAAAACCATAACATAAACATTTGCTGATCACAGATTTAATGCTTGACACATACTGACGTGTGAATGTGGCCTAAATGTCTACATTGGCAGGGACCCACTGTCAAGTAGGTGACAGACACACAGTGGCTTTATCATTTTTTGTGACACCGAAATGGCCCCCAAAAGGATCTGTAACACCTTCAGATGTACAGTATGCATAGGGCCATATGAACTGCATGTGTGAAATGATGTGTGGAAGGGGCCATAATGTCACATGATTCATCTGAATATAACAATTTTTAGGATCCAACTTTCACCACATGAGCAACATAGAATGTTTTTTGTAAGGGGAAAAGAAGGACAGAGGGGCTTGGCTCAAAAGTAGGGACTTTCCCTCCAAAAGAGGGAAACCTGGGAGGTATATGCTTATTCTCTATTCAGATTGAGGAATTAGGAGGGAAAATAAACCCCTTGAGCTCGAACCTTCAACCCCCAATTTTTGCAGTGTGGCAGCGACTACTGCTATTAGGAAATATTAGTGCCATGAAAGTATGGACCTGGTCTGCAACAATGTTTAGTTTGGTGGTATGTGTAAGGGCCTGTTCATACTGCTTTGTTGCATCTTACATTCGTTTTGTTGGCCAAATTAACCATGGCAACAGGAGGCAATGGAAAAGCATCATGTTTAAAAAATTCCTTTATTTCTAACATTAAAAGAAAAGAAAAAAGGCTTCAACAAGATTCTTTACTGAAAGTATCCCATCCCCATGAATGTCAGAAAGCAAGGTTTCCCAGCAAAACATTTCACAGGGCATCAAAGCTTCTCTGCTGACCTTCTTCCAATAATGCACAAAGCTAGATTCACACATTATATTTTGGTCAGTAAAAACAGGAGTGGAGCCAACACTGAGAAGATCTGCACCTTTTCTATGACCAAAATACTATGTGTGAACCCAGCTTTATATTTTTTCCTCTGTGTACGTTTCCCTTCTAGGTTCGGCTTACAAATGCTGATGGTAATATCTGCTGTTCGAGAGGGAAAACTGCACCTGCGACTGTTGACGGTAATTAAAACAATCTAGTACACAATTCACATCACAGTCAGATAAAACACTGCCGTAATTTCAAGGTAAGGATTTTTTTCTCATAAAGCTTCTATTAGCCACTGGCCAGTGGAAAATCATGGCATTTGAAGTTCAGCAACAAATAGAAAGCTGCAGGTTGCATATTCCTAAAGTAGATATATACATATAAAGCTCAGTGAAAACTCTAGAGGCAGCTTTTTCACCTACTAATTCCTTCAGTCTATAAACACTCATTGATTTAACAATTGAACAATTGGTGAATACAGACAGGGTCTAATGTGAATCTATTGGAAAAAAAAATCCTACAATTTATATTCCTATGAGAGCGAAGAATTCAGGCAACCTTTTCATAGTGGTGAAGGTACTCCCCCTTAAAGGGCCAACATCACCAATACTTCACCGAAAGTTAATGTTATAAATCTTGCTTGTCAGATGTATGAACAAGTATAACATACAGTATTACCCATACACAGTTTTTTTCTGTTTAGCATACTCTGATTTTTTT